>NW_024420499.1:7147074-7169331 GCF_014898765.1 Herpailurus yagouaroundi | reverse complement strand
TGGTGTGGTGTGGTGTGGTGTGGTGTGGTGTGGTGTGGTGTGGTGTGATGTGATGTGATGTGATGTGATGTGATGTGATGTGATGTGATGATGTGATGTGATGTGATGATGTGATGATGTGATGATGTGATGTGATGTGAGAAGGGCTCAGCCCAACCTTGTTGTCCTTGAAGATGGATGAGATGGCCATGAGCCAAGGAATGTGGGTGGCCTCCAGAAGCTAGAAAAGGCAAGGAAACCCATTCCCTCCTAGAGCCTCCAGAAGGGATGCAGCCCTGTCTACCCTTGATTTTAACCCCGTGACCCTCGAGTCTGATTTCTGACCTCCAGAACTTTAAGAGAACAGATGTGTATTGTTTAAGCCACTGAGTTTGGGTTGATTTGTTACAGAAGCAACAGGAAACTAACATAAAGGTGAGATTCCTTCAAGTAGGGAACCCTCATACCCTGCATTAAAGATACAGTTTGACTGATAAATGTTCTGCCCACACCCAAGTTTTGTTACATAAGATCAGATGCATCTGTAATCAGAGATGTCTGCTATGTGTATCACTACAGTAGGTCAGTGCCCTATGAAATAGACAGGATGGTATTTATACTTTTCACAGATAAATCAGCAGAGGTATGGTCGACAATATGGTGATGGGAGAAAAAGAGGAAGATTGAGGGAGAAAAAAAGATCCAGGCTTCCATTTGACAGTCATTTAGTAAGAACTTACCTTTGCTAAGAAGCTTGCTAAACCCAATAGGAGATACAAACATGAAATGAAAAGAAAAACATGGCTTCTTGCCCTCAAGAATCTTTCTGTGCTGTAGGAGAGAAAGAAGTGTGCTAATACGTGGCTTACCAAAGAAGGTACCATTAGAAGAGGTACCAAGAGTGTATCAGAGTACAGAGGAGGGCAAAATTAAATCTGGCTCAGGGATTAAGGAAGCTTCCTGGAGGCACTCCATATCAGCAATACCTATGGTTACTGAGTGGTGCCTCTCTCCATATATGTGAACAAAGGGCAGGATTTGGGGGGACAGGGTCTGGGAAGCTTCCTACTGGAGAATGGCTTCCCTGGGCTCAGTGGGAGTCTATCCTTAGGGTCAGTGTCATGATGGAGCCAGCTCAAACAGGTGTGTCCCTCCCAATAACTGCATTCAGTAATATCACATCGATAAATTGGAAGTGGCCATGGCTTAAATATATACACTAGGGAAACAGGCCAACACTACAAATCAGGACTTCACAGAACTGGTTGTTTAACGTTTACCAGTACGCCACTGCATAAGGTATACTGAAGAATATGGAAGTTAGAAACCAGACTTGGCTCGTTTCCTCCTAGATATGCTGCTCTGTTCTGGGAATATTCTTGAAGGGCCCAGTGAAACTAAGATTATTCACTCAAAGCAGTGGTTCTCAGCTCTGACTGCATGTTAGAATCATGTATGGAGATTTAAAAACCACTGGTGCCTGGGTCCTTCCTCTCAGACCATTTAAACCAGAATTTGGGGGGGGGGGGTTGAGGCTGGGGTATATAGGTTTTTCAAGCTTCCCAGGTAATTGTAGTGTGTGCCTGCTTGAGAACCACTGCCTTAAAGTGATATTCTGCCTAGGGGCACCTGCGTATCTCAGTCGGTTAAGCGTCCGACTCTTGGTTTCAGCTCAGGTCATGATCTCATGGTTTGTGAGTTTGAGCCTGGCATTGGGCTCTGTGCTGATAGAATGGAACCTGCTTGGGATTCTCTCTCTCTGCCTGTTCCTTTCTCTCTCTCTCTCTCTCTCTCTCTCTCTCTCTCTCTCTCTCTCTCTGTCAAAAATAAACTTTTTAAAAAAGTGATATTCTGCCTTGTCTCCAAATTGGCTGGTGATGCCCAATTAGCCTTCCCCAGGGCCAGGGAGGCAAGAACCCTAATGTACTAGTCCCTTGGGATCCAAGGACCATCCCCTCATTCCCTTGCCCTTCTGTATCACTGGATTCCCATCTTTTTCCTGTTTTCATAGATGCTACAGTGAGCTGAGGCCACCCCAAGGCCAGTCCCCTCCCTAGTCGGCATCCTGAAGTGGCCTTCGAGCTCCCAGCACACCCTGAGCACCCGAGGAAGAAGATGGGGCTGGAACATATCAAATTAAACCCTGTTCTACCTTCTCCTGGCTGGCCATGCCTCCAACTCCATCCTCCTTTTCCCCTTTAGCATTTGAAGATGGCCTGGGCACATTTTGTTAGCTCTCACTCTGCTTACTTGCTCTTAGTGGGGTGAACAAGAGGCAGTATGCAAATATCTTTCTCCAAAAGACAGTAGTCTGGGACTGAGGCACCACTGGGCCATTACCATACCCCATTACCACAAAAGCACATAAGGGGGAAAGAAACCATCAAAGGAATGTCTCAAGGGATCTGTCGTGGCCCAGTGTGTCTCCCATTCTCGTGTTTGAACTTTATGGCTCTAGCGCTGTCTGTAGGGACAAGTATTACATTAGACGTCATGATCATTAAAATCCTATTTAAAACAAAATGTTTTTGAAGGTTTCTAAGAAAACTCATCCAACCTTTTTGCTTGCCTGCCTTTGATTTGATTTTTACCCCTGCTGGCAAAAAGCGCATCTGTGCTCCTTTGACAAGCTGCCTTTGGCCCATGCTGGGGCCCAGTTGGCTTGTGTGGGCACACAGAGGACTGACTCCTGATGTGCGGTGCTGAGCCAGCTAGGGATGCGCTTGGACCTCTCTGTGCATAGGGTTGTGCCTTCGTGCTGTTTCATTACCCACACCAGGCTATATTTGGGGTGAGAAATAGGGAGGGAAACCGAAATGAAGCCAGACAGGTAAGTCAGTCAGCCAGTTAGTCACTCTGTCTCTGATATGTCCATTAGCCAGGCAGCTGGGCAGCTAACCAGTCAGGATGTCAGACATTCTGCCTGTCTTGCATCCAGTTTGTCAGCCAGGGCATCAGTGAGTCAGACTGCTCTGCAGCCAGCTCGACTGTCTGTCTGTCCATCAGTCAGTCAAGCCCATCAGCCTGTACTTTGGTCAAATGGAATGTCATCCTCTCCTCAAAGAAGCTCTCTCCAGCTTCAGAAGCCAAATGAGTCACACGAGCACACGTTCACACCCACCCACCCACAACACACACCGATCCAGGACATTCTCTGTTCTGATAACTGTCTGTACTTTTCCTTCAAAACGCTCACCACACCTTCCAATCCTATTCATCTGTATGGTTATTTGGTTTGTGTCTTATTTCCTGTTAGATTATAAGCTCCATGAGGGCAGGACTTGTGTGGGCCCTGTGCTGGCATGAATGGCTGCATCTATCCATGAGTCATGAGTCATCATGGCCGTCCATGAGTCATCCAACCAGCAGGTAGCAGTTTGCTGGGTAGGCAGAGTGGGCCGTGGGGGCATTTCAGCCAGAGAGAACAGCATGGGTTAAGATATGAAAGTGGTAAAAGAACATGGCATCTCTGGAAAACTGTAAATAATGTGTCATTGCTGGAGCATAAGGAACAGGACAGGGATGGGAGGAGGGCACAGGCAGAGCTAGTGGGAGATATGCTTGGAGCTGTAGATTGAGTCCAAGTCCTAAAGGGTTTTGTGTAACACTAGAAGGCAGTAGGTTTTATGTGAAGAGATACTGAAAATTTTAAGGGAGAGTCATGTTTTAAGTTTATTTATTTATTTATTTTGAGAGAGAGAGAGAAAGCACAAGCAGGGTTACAGAGAATCCCAACCAGGCTGCACACTGTCAGCGGGGAGCTTAGGCAGGGCTCGAACCCACAGACTGTGAGATCTTGACCTGAGCCAAAACCAAGAGTCAGATGCTTACCCAACTGAGCCACCCAGGCACTCCGGGAGAGTCGTGTTTTAGAAACCCGGGCAGTGATATGGAGGTGAAGTGGAGTGAAGTGGGTAGAGACTGGAGGCAGGAAGGCCAATCAGGAGGCTACTGGAAGCCCTGAGGTTAGTGTGTCCCCACCTTTTCCATATCATGAGAAGTGTCACAATTTGTATGGCCCACTAGAACAAACTGATGAAGCAGCTTGTGGCCAGAGGCAACAGGACCCAGAGGCCGAGGGGCTCAGGATCCCAGCACACTTGTCACCTATTCACAGATATCTTGAGAAGTTTTGGTATTAGAGGAAAATGATGCAGGCTTGAAATAAAGCTGTGCAGCAGGAGTGGCCATGATGTCTGTGAACATTCTTGAGGCAAGCCTAGTGAGTCTTGGGCCCTCATAGCAATGTTGGTAGCAGCTGTCCACACCCAGACCTCTGTGTATCCTTTTGTCATTAGTGGCAGGGGACAAGGCACTCTCCCCCTCCCCCATTCCATTCCCCTTCTGTCTCTTCTTTGTTGTACACAAGGCTGACCATTCTGTTGTGACCGAGAAATGTCCATTAACTAGAAATACAAACACTCCTTCTGTCCCTTCTTAATAATAACTTGAAGGGTATGTTAACTAACTGGAGTTAAAATAAAAACTTTAAAAAAAATGACCCAAAGGTAACATCTTATGCCTGGTCCCTTTCTCACTGGAGAAAGGAGTCGGTTGCTCCTCAGGGTACAGGTGGTTCCTTTTCTTCCTGATGGCATTGAGTGATCTCTCTAGGAGCATCATTAACTCATTGCCTGTTGGGGTAAAATCCAAATGCCTTATCATGGCATGCAGTGTAATTGGATGTAAAATAACTAAACAATTCAAGATAGGGTTCGACTCAGCACAAGACTGTGTAATACAGACATAGCAGTGTAGGAGCAGTGAGATAGGAAAAGAGTTCAAGAGGGAAATAGGCTGGAGATGGTGATCTGGGGGAGGCTGTACAAGAAGAGCAAGCCAAAGAGAGAGATGGAGATGGTCAGCAGTTACAGAACCAGAACCCAGCATCACGGAAGCAGAAACGGAGGGAATTTCCTTTTTTTCTTTTTTTCTTTTTTTTTTTTTTCCAACGTTTATTTATTTTTGGGACAGAGAGAGACAGAGCATGAACGGGCGAGGGGCAGAGAGAGAGGGAGACACAGAATCGGAAACAGGCTCCAGGCTCTGGGCCATCAGCCCAGAGCCCGACGCGGGGCTCGAACTCAGGGACCGCGAGATCGTGACCTGGCTGAAGTCGGACGCTTAACCGACTGCGCCACCCAGGCACCCCGGAGGGAATTTCCAAAGGAGAAGGGGATCACTGCTGGCAAATGAAATAGGAGGTGTGAAAATTAAAATGAACAATTGTATTTAGCTAGAAAGAAGCTTCACTCCTACATCAAACTAAACATGACCCACTACTCGTTTCTGTACATAAAGTTTTCTTAGGACCCTGTCACACCCACTGTTTAGCTCATGGATTATCTATGGCTATTTTCACACTATAATAGCCAAGTTAATGCAACAGAGTATATGGCCTACAAGGCCTAAAGTATCTTATATATTTGCTGTCTAGCCCTTTACCGAAAAAAATTGCCAACCGCTGGTCTGTATAAACTAAAAAATATTCAACTTAAGCTCTATGTCAGGATCCTGAGAGACAGCAAAGAAAACTTGTGCAACTTTATTTAAGAGGTGAGCTGGTTTGGATTCAGAATTGTGCCCCATGT
Organism: Herpailurus yagouaroundi; assembly: GCF_014898765.1. Taxonomy (NCBI): domain Eukaryota; kingdom Metazoa; phylum Chordata; class Mammalia; order Carnivora; family Felidae; genus Herpailurus; species Herpailurus yagouaroundi. The sequence continues at coordinate 7,163,761 of NW_024420499.1, read as the reverse complement.
GATAATCCAGGCAAAGAAGGCTATTCCAGTTGTGACCAAGTTCAAATAAGTTTTCTATGATTTTCCTTTTTATGGCCACCTAATCACCTCTCATCTGGACTGTTGCTGTAGCTACCTTACTGGTCAGAGAAGGGATTCACTCCATCCTAATTCTCTTAGCTCTTAATGCCTGGTCTGGGAACCCCCAAAAATTAAGGTGAGTCATGGCCCCATGGCTCCCTCTCCAGCCAGTCTTTCTCCCCTATCCCAGTAGAATGCCCCTATGACTGACTTCAGTCTGACCCAAACTTATTTTCAAGCCACACTTTCAAAATCATAATACAGATATTGGGAAGGTTTCTTAAAAAGGTATTATTTTTTTTTGGTTATGTCTCTTTTTTTTTTTTTTTTTTGATATTTCAGTGCAAAGTCTCTGAAACAATCAACCAGTTAGCCCCAGGATTAATTTGACTGATTGAAGGACAAAAACAAAAGTCAACAGAGTGTGCTAGTATTTCCCAAAGTGGGTTTAAAAAAAAAAAAAAAAAAAAAACTACAACCCCACCACCATGAGATCTTCTATGAAAATAGATGGTTTTGGTCAAATAATTTGGAAATGTTGGAATCCTAAAACCCCCCCCTCTTGACGTTTTGCAGTGCATGTTCCTATTTGAAAGGGCCTGAACTCTCTGCATAGCTTTGTTTGACCCAGTGTTTCACACACGTGCTTAACCAAGGAACTGTTTTAGGGAACACCAACTAGCATCTTGAGGACACCTTAGGAAAGAGGGGAGAAGGGCACCTGGGTGACTCAGTTGGTTTAGCATCAGATTCAATTTCTGCTCAGCTCAGGATCTCACAGTCATGAGATAAGGCTCCACCCTGAGCATGGAGCCTGCTTGAGATTCTCTCTGCCCCTCTCCCCTGTGTGATCTCTCTCTCATGTGTGCTTTCTCTCTAAAATTTAAAAAAAATAAAGAGGGAAGAGAAAGGAGGTCTGAGCAGGGCTGCAAACCAGAAAGGCCTGAGCCCTGAAGGTACAGTGAAGACTTTGCTGCACAGAATGTCCCTGTCTGGAAAATTATTCTGGGCAGAGAGGGTTATAGAGATGAGCTAGAGATAGTTTGTGCATTCAGGAACTTTCTATCAGGGATGTTCCCCAGTCTAGCCAGGACTCCCAGGTTCACCCCACCTCCCCTAGCCGGCCCACATATCTGCCAAGCCCCAACAAACACAAAATACAGCCACGCGGCAGACACATGATATTGGATAATTTTAGTTTTTTTTTCAGTAAAGGTAGTTCATTAAATGTGTAATTAAAGGCTGATTTAATTTTGATACCTGGGTATGAGTTTAGTATAAATAGATTCTCAAATCAGAAGAAATGATCTGTCAGTCCACACACCTTGATTTTGGGCTCAGAAAGTAGGATTCCCATACCTCTGCCAGTCATCTTTTCTTCACTGTTATCCTCCCAGACCTGCATCTGCCCCGCTCCTTCCCACACCCTCATGTTACTTCTTATCTCTCCTGCAGCCTCTGGTGCTGCTGATGGAGTGGCCTGAAGCCACCAACTTTGCCTGCCTGATTGCGGGGTACTGCCGTCTCCTGCTGGACTCCAGGAAGATGGTCTTCTCCAAGCCTGCCAGCCAGCCTCTTCCACCTCCAATGATCAAGGCAGGTAGGGTTCAGCCTCAGTTTTCAGTATGTCAGAGGCCCTTTGCACCCTGGACACATGGAGGGAGGAGCTCTGCTGCCTTAGGGCTCACCCCATTCCACCAGCACCCAGTTTCCCAGGAGCCAGCGCTATACCACTGGATCCCCCCTGGCACAAGCCAGTGGGAAAGACAGCTGGCCTTCAGATGGGCCTGTCCCACAAAGGATGCCCATGACAACACATTGAGATTGAGTCAGTGAATGAATGTAAGATAAAAATAGCGAATAAGGAATAAACAGGACCAATCAGAGAATCGCACTGGATCTAAGGCACAGCTTTAGAGGTACAGTGATCTAGGGAGAGATGCATGGGTGTTCTGGTTTAGGGAAAGTGGAGGTTGAAAGTGAAGATAAAATCTTTCTTTTGTTCACCATAGCAGGGGTCGACAGAGCTGCCCAAAGTTAAGAGGCCATGGAAGACTGGGGTAGGAAATTCCATGCAGGTGCAGAGTGCAGTCCAGCAGGAGGCTTAGAGATATGAGGGGATGACCATTAAGAACAAGGTCAAGTACAGCCTCCAAACACAAGGCTTCCCAGTTAGGCAACTCACTGCAGCCACCCCTCGTACCTGTCCTGGGGATACCACAAGCAGGGGCCTTGGGAAAGATCAGCCCAGTCCAGATAATTCTGCCCAGAACCAAAGCGGCAGGAGAAACAGGTGCTTCACATATTAGACCTAGGGCTCACGTACACGCGGTAGGCACTCCCCCAACCCTGGCACCCAAACGTCATGGTGGAAGCTGAGACTGACCACCTAGCAGTCACCCTCCTCACATGCCAAAGCCTCTCCATCCACTTGCCTTGCAGTTGGCCATTTCTTCTCTGCCCAGAACTGCAGTGTTCTCACATCTCATCTAGATGGAGGAGTTTTAGGGAGTATAAGCCCACTCCCCATGGATGCCCCAGCTCCCAGAGAGCTGTGTAACCCCCCACACCATGTCACCTCATCGTTTCTTCCTCACAAACATCATGACAAGCCCTTGTTGACATCTTATAACATCATCCACGGGACTTAGAAGGCAATCCCCCAAACATAGACTGGGGAAAGGATGGGTGACCCCAAGGCATAGAAGGAGGCTCCACATGGAGAAGCAAAGGGACTGACTAGGAATAAGAAGGAGCCAGGAGGCCATGTTGCAGCATGTCCCCAGGGAGAATAGCTCCGAAGTGGACAGCTATATGTATCACCACGCCTGTGGATGGCCAAGTGATGGCAAAACCAGTGTTAGCGTTGTCCATGTCACCTGGCATCACTCCCAAGTAAATTATACCTTTGGCTGAGCTGGTTAGGGGGAGAGAGAGGGAGAAGGGAAGGCAGAAGAAGGGGCCCTTTGGGGGATCAACTTTCAGAAGGCCCCAGAGATGACTCTGTAGTCCCACCTGCCTTCCAGAGGGTTCTGTCACCCCATCAGCCAACGCTGTCCTTCAGTATTTCTCTTTCCACAGGGATAGTGGCACCAAGTGAGGGCACAGGGTTCCTGTTCCCCCCTCAGTCTCACTGAACATACCCTGGGATGCATCCCTGTGGCTTTGCCAAAGGCCAGTCAATTTCATTGGATTCTCTGGAAGGTGTTGCAGCCTGGAAAGAAGGCTTCTACAAGTGCTAGGCATGGCTTTAGAGCCCCTCCCTGATTCCTGAGCATCCCCCTTGTGGCCTGCAGCATGATGGCGGCTCAGCTACCTCTAGCACAGTGCCTTTCGCCATGCAGGAGCTGGATGGACCACCATAGTATTCCCTTGTTTGTACTGCTTCACCTCCCCAGGGGTGTGGGTCCATGCCTGGGCCCAGTACTTGGCCTTTTGAACTGTTACGTGCTGGGTTGATGACAACCACCAAGTACTCTGCTTGTAGAGGGCTGGTGTGCGCATCTGACCCCGTGGCCCCAAGAAAGGGAAAGGGGGGACTGTGAGGGCACACTGGGGAGCCCTCCACCCAGGTTACAGTGCCAGGCCATCAGTTCCTGGTACAACGTTGAGATATGTTTCCTCCATGGGCCCTCACTTTCACCCCAGAAAAGAAGCCCCAGTGCCCAGTTGTCATTTAGCAAAGGGCTATAGGAAACAGGCACTCTTGCCAGCCTCATCTGGGCTTTTTCCTCAGGGCCAAAGCCCCAGCCCACTAAGGGCCTGATCTCTCTGTCCAGATATATTCTTGGCCCACTGCTGGATAGGCTTAAAGGATGCTTGTGTAACCAGCAACTCGAAAGAGAAAGCATCACCTCTCACTTGGAGGCCCAGAAAAAAAGGAACATGGGGACATGGAAGGGAAGGGATTACCTCTTGGGCTTTATCAGTAGTTTCCCCAAAGTACGTATTTCACTCATTCATCCAAAGACTATTTCTCAGTTACTCATTATATACCAGGTCCTTGCCCTCACAGAGCTTACAGTCTAGTGGGGGGAATACAGACGGATGATTAAACTGATATTATCAATACAGTAAGTGCCTTTGGATTTACATAGGGGAAACTCCACAGCCACAACAGAAGAGCACCTGGGCTTAAAGACACAGCTTAGAGAAAATCTCAGGCAAATGCCAGTTCTCACCTGTATTGGGCCGTTGGGAGATCCAGAGGCAACCATCTCTCTCCAGCCTTGAGCTCCCCGTATCATGGGGAAATCCAGGAAAATAAGGCTTCGGGGCCCCCGTTAGAGCCACAGTCATAGATTTTTCCCCCATGGTTAGAAAGCAGTGTGGTCTGATATAGTAAATGTTCTGAAACAGACCCACACATATATAGATAAGTGCTTTTTGACAAAGGTGCAAAGGTAGTACAGTGGAGAAAGGACAGTCAAAGCTGGTTGACTCAGTGTTGCACTGACTCTATGCATGTATGCATGCGTATACACACACTGCATATATTTGTGTGTATGTGTATGTGTGTATACACACTGCATATATTTTTTAACATAGCTCCAGTTGGATCACCATCCTGTTCTTTGCAAGCATTTTTTTAAAAGTCAATCTTCTGAGTGGCTGATTACAGAGAGCTAGACTAGGACATCCCCCTTGGGGAAAGCTGATGAGCAATTTACAGCAGATTTGCAATCTGAGAGGCATGCTGTTCTAGCCATCAGCCAAGCGCACCTGGCTCTGCTTGCATTTCTAACCTTCTGTCTGGAGGAGGTCTGGGCTTTTCCAGACATATTTTCTCCTCCGCATGGCCCTGTGCTGCTCCTTGGATCTGGAAATCACAGTCGTTGTCAGCCTGGTGTTGGGAGATGTGTTAGACCTACAGCCTTTGTCAGAGAGGAGCCACCACCTGCTTATTGGACATGCCCCTGGGAGCCACCTCTGATGTCTGCTTATTGCCAGGCTGGCTATGCTGACTGTTCAGCTGGCTCATAGGAAGTTAGCACCTGGTGCATGGCCAGGACCTGTGGACAGTGCCTGAGAGTAGAAACCACCTGAACTGCTACTTCATGCTAGTGGCTTAGCACTGCCCTAGAGCGCTTCTTCACCAAGGCTCAGAGGGTCATTACATATTATTCCCCCAGCCGATCCAGAGTTCCCTGGATACAGCCACTAGGGCCTGAATTGAACCCACTCAACATAATTACATTGACTCTATATTTAAAGGGGCAACATGGTCTATGGAAATCAGAAAGGGCTTAGAACCTGAAGGTATAGAGACTTGGGTTCTAGCCCCCGCTCTGCTATATCTTAGCCGTGTGGCCACGAACACATTACAGAAAAGGAAACTATTTTCTCAAGGTTAAACTCAAGAAAACAGTACCTAACTCAGTAGAGATTTGACAGGAGTATGTGAGAGAAGACTCACAAATTTCTTTTAAGCACAGAGCATATTTTTGGCTCTTTTTATAACAATTGAGAGTTCACTTTGTGCCCAGCACTGTGCTTTTTTTTTTAAAGAATATAAACAGCTTCATTGAGAAATAATTTCCAAGCCAGAAAATTCACCCATTTAAACTTCACAACTCAGTGTTTTTGAGTATGTTTAATATACTTACAGGGCTTTGTACCCATTGCCACAATTTAATTTTAGAACTTTTGACCCCTCCTAAAACAAACTCTGTACCCATAACACTCATCCCCTAGTCCCTTCCTAATCACCACCCAGCCTTAAGCAGCCATGCATGAACTGTTTTTCTGGATCTATAGCTTTGCCTATCATGGACATTTTGGATAAAAAGAATCCTACAATATATAGTCTTCATGTGGTTTGCTTTTTTCATTTAGCATAATGTTTTCAAGGGTCATCCGTGTTGTAGCATATATCAGTACTTGTTTCTTTTTACAGCCAAATATTCCATTGGGCAGATAGACCACATTATGTGTATCCATTCATCAGTTGGTGGGCATTTGGGTTTCCTTCATTGTGGCTATTATGAATAATAATGTTATAAACCTTTATGCATGAGTTTTTATGGAGGCATATGTTCTTGTTTCTCTTTGGCACACAACTAGGAGTGGAATTGCTTGTTAAATGGTAACTCTATGTTTAACTTTGGGAAACTGCCAAAGTGTTTCCCAAAAGGACTGCACCATTTTACATTACCATCCACAGTGTTGGCAGATACAATTTCACCATATCCTCACCAACATTTGTTATTGTCCATCTTTTTTTTTTATATCCATTGTAGTGGATGTGAAAAGGTATCTCATGGTTTTGATTTGCATTATCATAGCTGATGGTGTTGAACATCTTTTCATGTATTTATTAGCCATTTGTATATCTTCTTTCATGAGCTATCTATTCACATCCTTTGCTCATTTTTAAATTGGGCTATTTGACCATAAACATGAGGGTTTATTTCTAGACTCACAATTCTATTCCATTGATCTACGAGTTTATTCTTAAGTCAGTACCACTCTGTCTTGATTACCATTGCTTTGTATTAAGTTTTGAAATCAGGAAGTGTGGGTCTGCCTACCTTGTTCTTTCTTAATATTGTTTTAGTTATTCCGTGTCCTTTGTGATTCCATATGAACTTTTGAATTACCTTGTCAATTACTACAAAAAGTCCATTGGGATTCTTATAAGGGGCTGTGTTGAATCTGGAGATCAGTTTGGGAAGTACTTTCATGTTGACAATATTGAGTCTTCCAATCCATGAATATAGACTGTCTTTTAATTTGTTTAAACCTTCTTTATTTTCTTTCAGAAATGTTTGCAGTTTCCATTGTACAAGTCTTGAACTTCTTTTGTTAAATTTATACCTATTTTATTCTTTTTGGTGCTGTTATAAATAGAATTGTTTCCTAATTTCATTACCAGATTGTTCATTGCTACTATATAACAATACAGTTAATTTTTGTTCTGTCCTTTATCATGCAACCTTGCTGAGCTTATTAGCTCTAATAATTTGTGGATTCCTTGGGATTTTTTCTACAGAAGATCATGTCATCTGCATATAGAGATAGTTTTACTTTTCCTTTCTGATCTGGATGCCTCACATTTCATTTTATTGTCTAATTATCCTGGCTAAGCCTTCTAGTACAGTGTTGAATAGAAGGGTTAAAACAGAAGTCCTGGACTTTTTATGATGTTAGGGGGAAAGCTTTCAGTGTTTTACCACCAGGTATGATGTTTGCCATGGGTTTTTCATAGATAATCGTTATCATGTTGAGGAAGTTCCCTTTTATTTCTAGCTTTTTGAGTTTTCTCATGAAAGGGTGGTAGCTTTTGCCAAATTATTTTTCTGAGTCTATTGAGATGATCATGTAGTTTTTGTCCTCTATTCTATTAACATGATGTATCACATTAATTGATTTTTGGATGTTAAACCAACCTTGAATTCGTGCAATAAATCTCATTTTGTCGTGGTGTATAATGCTTTTTATATGTTGCTGGATTCAGATTGCTAGTATTTTGTTGAGGAACTTTGTATCTGTATTTACAAGAAATATTGCTCTGTAGTTTTCTTGTGATGTTTTGTCTGGTTTTGATACCAGGGTAATATTGATGTTATAGAATGAGTTGTGAAGTGTTCCCCCCTCTTCTGTGTGTGTGTGTGTGTGTGTGTGTGTGTGTGTGTGTGTGTGTGTTTTGGAAGGGTTTTGAAGAATTTGTAGAAATTCTTTGAGCATTTGGGAAAATTTGCCAGCGAAGCCATTTGGGCCTGAGTTTTATTTTTAGTACGGGTGGGATGAATACCTTGTTTTCAAGTTTAATTTATTTATTTTGAGAGAGAGTATGGGCAGAAGATGGGCAGAGAAAGAGGGAGAATATCAAGCAGGCTCTGGGCTGTCAGCACAGAGCCCATATGGAGCTCAAACTCATGGAACTGTGAGATCATAACCTGAGCTGAAATCAGGAGTCAGACACTTAACTGACTGAGCCACCCAGGCGCCCTAGGGTGGATACTTTTAATTACTAACTCAATTTCTTTTCTTGTTATTGGTCTATTCTGGTTTCCTGTCTTCCTGAGTCAGTTTTGATCATATATTTCTAGGTATTTGTCCATTTCATTTAGGTTATCTAATGTTTTTGGTATAAGCTTACTTAAAATATTCTTTTATAATTAAGTCCATATCTGTAGAATCAGCAGTGATGGTCCTCTTATTCCTGATTTTAGTAATTTGAATCTTCTCTTTTTTTGCTTGGTCTCTACAGCTAAATGTTTGTCAATTTTATTGATCTTTTCAAAGAACCAACTTTTAGTTTCATCGATTTTCACAATTGTTTTTCTGTCCTCTAAACTTTACTGTTTCTTTCCTTCTGCTTGCTTTGGGTTTGGTTTGTTTCTCATTTGCAAGTTTCTTAAGGTGGAAGGTTAGGCTATGGATGTGAAATCTCTTCCTTTTTAATGTATGTGTTTATAACTATAAATGTGTCTCTAAACAGTAATTCAGCTAGATCCCATAAGTTTGGGTATGTTGTATCTTCATTTTCATTCATCTCAAAATAGTTTCCAATTTACCTTGTGATTTCTTCTTTGACCCATTGTTTATTTAGGGATGTTTTATTTAATGTCCACATATTTGTGAGTTTCCCAAGGTGCATTCTATTATTGATTTCTAATTCCCTCGTGCCCCCCCCAACACATACTTTGTATGATTTCCTTTCTTTTAAATTTATTGAGGCTTATTTTGTGACCTAACATATGGCCTGTCTTGGAGAATGTTCCAGGTGCACTTGAGAAGAATGTATATTCTGCTGTTGTTAGGTGGCATGTTCTATAGATTTTTTTTTTGCTATGTCTACTTAGTTTATAGTTTTCTGGGTCCATTACTTCCTTGTCGATCTTCTGTTTAGTTGTTCTACTCATTATTGAAGGTGAGGTATTGAAGTGTCCAGTTATTGCTGTTGAATTTCTCATTTCGATTCAGTCAGGTTTCGCTTCATGTGTTTTGGGGCTCTGTTGTGAGATGCCAGCACCACGCTTTTGTGATGGTTGTGAACTCTAGTAAACAGCAACACTGATGCACTGACCCTGTCAAACTGGAAATGGAAAGGCATTTTGAAGGTTTGTTTTCTAGCATCTCAACCACCACAATGAAGGATAGGGCAATGGTTAAAACCATGGGCTGTTTAGTCCCGCAGACCTGGGCTCAAATCCAGGCCACATTTAGGACTCAGGTGACCTTGGATAAGTCACATAACCAAATGGATCAGTTTCTTGCTCTATAAACTGGGGATAGTGACAGCACCTGCCTTGCTGGCTTGCTGTGAGGATTAAATGGAATAGTGTGTGATAATTTTATCCGAAGTTAGTGCTTGCTTGCCATTTGCCTCTCTATCTGCCGATGACAAAATGAATTGGCATTGTCTGAGTACATCCTCACAGATAACATGGGGAAGGGCCCCCAAAACAGTCTGAGAGAAAGAAGCCATTTAGAGAAAAAGCATTCACCATGGATAATTCTCGGATGTGCACACCTACCATCATTAAAAGCTGTTGACTAGAACATTTTACCCCACATATGTGTAGCAAGCAGGCTGGCCCTGCGTGAATACAGAGAAGTAATGTGTTTGGAGGAATTGTAAGAATGCTCCCCCCACCCTGCTCCCACAGACGCACATCCCCACATATTTCCCAAATACTTCACACGTTCAGAGATGCCCCAGAACGCTACTAGTAGAGCTTTATTCTTTTCGGGTCCTTCCTTGACAGTCCTCTTTGAAATGCAAATTTCAGGCATTGTGTAAGGGCCAGTTCTGCATCTTCCCACTAAGGCAGTAGTAACTTGTCAGATGTATTTCCTTCCTGCTAGAAGAGATCCAACATAACACAGGAGGAACAGAACACTGGGCTGGCAGGGGCATGGGGGGAGGAAGGGGTGGAAAGGCTCTGGGAAAGGTGGGGACGGGGGCAGAGACACTTCTGGGGGGAGGGACATAAAACAAATTACACTTCTTTAAGTCCAGTTACAGCTGACTTTCAGACCAGACATACCCATGTTAAGTAAGAGTCCAGCAGGACCCAGATACCAAGGTGCTCAGCCCTTCCCCGGTCACCCCATGCCAGTTTCCATTTCAGAGGCGATGGGGCTGTTAGCAGCCCAGGCCATTCGATTCTACTCACTCTACTCTCAGGGGCGGCAGCAATGTGGCTTCCCCTTTCCCTAATCTCTAGCAGCCAAGTAATGCTCTCTGTCACTACCTGCCATCCAGTTGCACACCAAAAAACACCAAGGGAGCTCAGCCACCGTCCTCAGCACCACGGCTCATCTGTTGATTCTCTTTCTGGGTTTAGATTACATGCACAGCGCCCACCGCCCTGTCACTGGGGGCCACCTGGGGAAAAAGGAGAGTAGTTATGTGGGCAGCGTGGGCACCAGCCCCAGGAAGTCGAGCCGCTGCACGCCCCCACCTGCCGACTCTGAGCTTGTCAGCTTTTGCTACCTCCACATGCGGGAACAAAGGAAGGAGCAGGAAAGCCGGACGGATGTCAATGAGAACTTAATTTTCTTTGAGGAGAGCAGGCCCCGGACCAAGTCTGACCCCACATCCAAAAGCTCTGGCCAAGGTTACGAAGTAATCCCTGATGACTTTGATGCCGCCAGCCTAGACCATGAGCCTTGTGCCAGCAGGGCCCGGTCCTACACCTTGGACAATTCCCTTGGGGCTGAAGCCCTGAATTTCTACTGTGACTCTTGCAAAGCCAAACTCCAGGAGCAGCTGGGCCCTCCCAAAGGTGGGAGGCCTGGCTCCTCTCGTGACAATATGGTAGACTTGATGTCCCTTCCACCCCCCGGGAGCGAGGAGGAAGAGGAGGAGGAAGATGAGAGCACTTTGCTGTTGCCTGCCATTGCTGCCCCACCTCCTGGTTTCAGAGACAACAGTTCTGATGAGGATGACCCCAAGCGCCGGGCAGTCCAGAGCCAGGAGCAAGGACGCCACCTGCGTGGGCTCCTGTACGATGAGATTCCAGTGACACTGATTGACAGCGTGCAGACCCGGACGGTCCGAGATCATGCCCAGGAGCTAGATGATGCCCTGGTGTCCACTCTGCAGGCTCTGGAAGCCCTGGCAGCCTCAGAGGATGGACCACACCCCCCACCCCCACAGACTGCAGGTAATAGCCTGTTCCTCCTCCCTCTTGCCTCCCTTTCCTTCTCCTGACCAAGCAGGGCCAGCAGGTGATATTGCTTCTTCCCAAGCAGAGGTTAAAGTCATCGTGGTGTGCCAGGGCAGTGGATGGCCAGATGTAGCACAGATAGGGTCAGGTGATCAACAATGCTGCGTCAGGGGCCAGCTGCTCAGCTCCAGCTAGAGCTCTGGCTCTCACCATTCCATCTCTGGAAATGTCTTGCAGATGACCCCAGGGATTGGAGCTGTGATAGCTACGGAGCCAGGCCAGGATAGAGGATCAGAGCAAAATTGTGAGAGATCTAGAAGATAGTTCCCTCGCACATGACTGGAAGAAAAACAAAATGACCAACTAATCACCTAGTGACCCGGGATCAGGGGAGCCAGGAGCCATCACTGCTCAGGGCTGAGGTCTTGATCTTGCCTAAGAGCATGAGCTCCCAGTCAGATGCACCCAAGTTCTGGCTTCTTCACTCACTTTCAGTGTGACCTTTGGCAAGGCACCTTACCCTCTCTGAGCCTCACTTTTGTCATTTCAAATGGGCTTGGTAACAACAGCCATATCATGTAGGGTTCGTTGTGGGCATTAAATGAGATCATTCGTGCAAAGCACTGCCTAGCATATAAGCATCAATCCATAAGCAGTAGCTGTTACTAGCAATTATTTGGTGGGAGAGCCATGTGACACGCATGCCAGTCCTTCTTATGGACACACGTACAATGCGTCTTGTAGACCAGCATGCGTGTCAGACATGCACCCATATTCACAATGCACACCTCCATACACACACACCTTCAAAAAAAAAAAAAAAACAGGTAAATGCCACAGCGACAGAAAAGGCCCAGGGAGGAATAAGGCACAAGAGAAGGCATGTGAAGCGGGGGGAGGTGTGCACAGAGAAGACGAAGAGATTGGGGTCAAAGGCAGCCTGGCTGACCAGGGAGAGTACCAACCCCTACCTTTTCTGTATGTAAGGGCATCATCCTTGGTGTTGGCAGCCCCCATGTGTTTAGCCCCCCCAGGGCCAGCGTGTCTCTTGGCTCCTGAGTCTGGTGATCCAAGCCCTCACTGCTACTAGACTAGCCCCTGTGGTCGCCAGAGAGAGGACAAGTGCAGGCCAAAGGGCCTCAGCTGCAAGGCCTGGCCAAATGACGAGGGCCAGATAGAGAGGGACGTGACTTTGCCAGCCCTCTTCAGGACAATTAACAAACATTTCCTAGCTATTGAATCTAAAAATAGTGATGATTAGCATGTTGTTCTGCATGTGATGTGCATGTTAATTTGCCTTTAGACTGCCCAGCAGATATTCTCGGTGCCCCTTTTGTTGCTTTTTCGGATTCCGGCCCTTCATAAGCTCTCTCCCAGCTTGCCTCCCTTTGCCCCTCCTCTCTACTCCTCCCACCCTTGGCCCAGTACCGTCCCCCCACTGCCTCCTCCCTGCCCCCTGCCACCTCCCCCAGGTCTGACTGGCTTTCCCCAGCTTGAGATGCTGCTGGCTGCCCTTGGCCCCCACAGACTTTCTACATATGGCTGGAAAAAAGACTCGATTGGACTAAGTGCAGCAAGCCCTCTCCCTGTCCCTCCAGGTCTGATTGTGCTGGCCACAATCACCCCTGAATCATCGCTGGACTCAGGCCATGAAACCAACTCTTCGGAGCTCACAGACATGTCGGAGATGATGTCGGCCATGAAGCAGCACCAGAACACCACCTACTTCCTGGCCCAGCACCTCAACAAGGATAGCCTTCTGGCTCGCAAGGACCTGCCCTTCCGGATCCAGAGCTGTTCAGCGCAGGCTGTACTCACGGCACCTTACTCTCTCGGGCGCCCAGATCCCAACCCATCCCTGCAGCCAGCGGTGACAGGCCAGAGTCCGGGCCCCCCTGGCGCTCGGAGGAAGCTGCCCCAGGTGGAGTCGCAACCACAGCGAGAGCGAACCTACACCCTGGCAGTGCACCCAACATTGTCCCCACAGCTTGGTGAGCAGAAGAATCTGAGCCTGCTGTCCCCAGTTCCTGAAGACAAAGGGCCTGGCCACACTAGGGCAGGCCTGGAGATGTCACTGAGGGCTGCCACGCCATCCCTCAGTGACGAGCAAGTCTCTGAGCTAAGGGAGAATCTTCCCAAAGAAGTCAGGTTGAGCCCCAAGCTTATCCTCGACCCAAAGGGCAGCGTGACCCCAGCTATCATCTCAGCTGCCCTACAGCAGGTGGTTCACACTAAGAGCCTCCCTGCCCCTGGCGGGGCCCTGGGGAACCCTCCCAGCAGTGGGGAGAGAAGGCTGGAGGCCAGCATGGGGAGGCCAGAAGTTAGCATGATGAGCGGTAGTGCCAGTAAGAATCTGAAGTTCAAAATGAGCCCCAGTGCTCCAGAGACGTCACGGAATTCCCAGCAGCAGCTGAGCCCAGAGGTCTCCTCTGGCTCCAGGGTGCCTGCAGGCAGCCGGGGTGACAGCCTGCATCTCTCCCCACAAGAGGACAGGCTGCCTGTTCAGAGTGTCCTGCCTAAAAGCTACCTTTCCCGAGCGAGTCGAGAGTCACTGAGCAACCCATGCATAGGGGAGGTGGCAGGCAAGGCCGGGCCGGAGGGTGCTAAACCTGCCCTGCACAAGCCGGGCACCGTCTCCAGCCAGGGGGAGAAGGGGCAGCTGGAGAGCATGCCCCAAAGCAGCAAGATTGAGGAGACCAGCCTGGTGCCCCGAGCCGGCTATGCCATGGCTCTACAGAGCCCCAGCTGCCAGCCGCAAGGCCACAGCCCCAGCAGCCAGTCCCGAGGCCAGAGCCCCAGCTGCCACCCTCGAGGCCAGAGCCCACTGAGGCCCCAGGCTGCCAGCCGGCAGGTGAGCACCATGCCCTCCAGGAAGCTCGAAACAAGCCTGGATGGAGCCCACTCAGCCCCCGAGGGCCCCGCAAAGCCCAAATCATCCCGAGGGCCCTTCCGGCTCCGCAGTTTATTCTCTGCCACCTTTCCGACTCGCCAGAAGAAGGAGACCGACGAGCGGCAGGCCCAGCTGCAGAAGGTGAAGCAGTATGAGCTAGAGTTCCTCGAGGAACTCCTAAAGCCGCCGAGCCAGGGGGAGCTGCCAGGCACCGAGTACCTGCAACCCCCAGCCCCAGGCCGCTGCAGCTGCCAGCTGCGAAGCAGCCCAGTGCAGCAGGGGCCTGGCATGTCCCGTGAGCAGAGGCGCAGCTGTGACTGCAAGCGCATCTGCCGGGGGGGCCGGCCCCAGGCCCCCCAGACGCCAGTGCCCGGCCTCCGGGGGAGGGAGAGGGACAGGGTCACCCCGACCCAGAGGCAGCCAGAGGCTGGCCCAGGCCTGAGCCTCAACAGCCCCACCACTGTCGGGCGCATCCGCTCCACCAGCCTGGAATCCCGAGAGTGCCGATCGGACCCCGAGAGTGGTGTGTCCTGCCTGACCACGTGTGCCTCGGGGGGTGAGTGCCTGGGAGCTCCCAACTACAGGAAACTGATGCGCCGCTACAGTATCAGTGAACTGGACCAGGGTGACAGGGCCTCTCTGACCTCGGACATCTATCCACACCCACCCCTGGGCATGCTGCCCAGGGAGGCCAAGGAGGTAGAAGCAGGTCTCCCCTTAGGCCTGGGTCCCAAAAACAAGTCACTGGAGTCACCGACCCTGGGAGACCCCTCATACGTCCAGGTCGCCCCTGAGACCAAAGGCCCCAGACAGATGGCAGTGTTCTCACTGCCAGAAGAGGTGTACCGGAAGCCTGCCGATCTGGACGAGGACAGTGAGGGCAGCAAGTGCTGCTCTATCCGCTACTGCTTCTATTACCGCAAGTGCGATATGGCAGATGATGCCAGTGATGGCAAGGACGAGCTCTCCTACTCCATCCCAATGAAGATTCTGCCTGGCATGAAACTGGACGAGCAGGTGGTGCCCGTGGTGAGCAGGACCCTGCAGGTGCTAGATGCCGCCACCTGCAGCAGCAGCAGCCCTGAGGCCGCCCACACCCAAGAGATTGACCTCCGGGTGTCCACCTTCGAGGGGAGCCTGGCCAAGATCAATGCCCTGCGGGCCCATGCCTATGGCCTGCCTGATGGTTTCCTGGCTGCCCGACTGGACACCAACGAGCTGCTAACGGTCCTGCGGCAGTGCGTGGCCAGCCCCGAGGCCCGCGCCCCTAAGCCCTATGTCTCTCAGATCTCTGAGTACAAGCTCGAGCTGGCTCTCAAGTTCAAGGAGCTCCGGGCCTCCTGCCGCCGCGTGGCCAATGTGGACAAGAGCCCGACCCACATGCTGGCAGCCATCACGGGCAGCTTCCAGGTGCTGAGCAGCCTCATCGAGACCTTTGTGCGGCTGGTGTTCATCGTGCGCTCCGAGGCCCAGCGCCAAGAGCTGCTGGCCAAGGTCGAAGAGGTAGTGAGGAACTACACCTTCCTACTGCGTGCCGCTGAGGAGTCCACCACCCGGAACCTTAACCAGCAGCAGCAGCAGCAGCAACAGCAGCAGCAGCAGCAGCAGCAGGCAGCAGCTATAGGGGTGGCCACAGGGCACCCACCGGGCTCCCCAACGTCAGCGACTGTTATGAGCACATTCACCCGCTCCTTAAAAACCCTTATCAAGTAGGGCATCCGCCCAGGCCTGCCCCTCCTTTCCCCAACCACAGCCCCAGGTTTAAGCTTTGTGGTCTTTGCATCTTGTGGTGAGTGTATGTGTCTGCTGGGCCAGTCAGGGTCTGAGAGCCTTCAGTCTTTGGGGAGCGGAAACTCCCCGGATTGAGGCTGTCCCTGAGGGCTCCGGGCAGCCGCCACCCTGGGTATCCTCACCCCTTCCCTGGCCTCTGGTTGTCACTGTGAGGGCCAAGGCCCCTCGTCACTATGCCTGCCTGCCGCAGAGCTGTATTTTATCTCTTCTTTAGGGCTGACAGGTGACATCAGGCTCACCTTCCTGCTCCATTTTGGGGCCCCGGGGAGCCAGGGCCTGAAGCAGGCAGGCCCACAGGCCTTGAGCTCCTCCTGGCATCTGCTCCCCTCTGGGGAGCAGTGGCAGTAGCACCAGGGCACAGCGCCCAGCGGAGGGGAAAGGGCACTCGGCCCAGATGTGCCCGCCCACCCTGGGCTCACACTCACTCGGCAGAAGCCACCCTAGAGGGCCTGTGCCCAGGTGGCAGGTCTGCAGAAAACAGCTACGCGGGCTGTTTGTAGCCAGCCCAAGAGGCTGGCAGGCTTGGGAGCCCTCGCCCCCAGGCCCAGTAGCTCCACACCAGCCATCCCCAAAGTGCCCTGTCCCTCACTAATGGGCAGGGTGGCTCAGTCCACTAGGGAGCAAGCATCTGGGTTCACCCCACTTGTTCTGGGTAAGGTACCTGGTGAAAATGTCTGCCCTGGGGAGACCCAGCGCAGGCCTCGGAGCCCGACCGGCCCAGCCCGGCCCAGCGCAGAGGCTGTTGCCACAGGCGTGCGGTTCCTCTCTCAACATCTACCAGACGGACTGTCCTTAGGAGTTTGACTTAGCTACGGATTGGGGATGG
>NW_024420499.1:7128908-7146974 GCF_014898765.1 Herpailurus yagouaroundi | reverse complement strand
GAGGGGTGGGGGGGTGTCGATGACTATATCTTAAACTTCTGGAAGCTAGCGTGATATGTTAATCCCGAGTATATGCTTTTGGCTGTGTATTGACCCTGTGGATTTGTCTCTCTAAGAAAAGAAGCTGAGCGCCTTACCCGGTGCAGTCCTGCACCTCTCTCTCTCTCTCTCTCTCTCTCTGTCTGTCTCTCTCTCTGTCTCTCTCTCTGTCTCTCCGGAGTCATCTGGAAGGGAATTCACACTGTTTAGCATCCTCCTTGACACACATCTACTGCTGGCGCCACCCACCGCCCCCTCCCCCACAACCTTCCTGGGAGTGAAGACACGGAGTCCCTACCAAAGGTCCCCCTGTAGGGAACAAAGAAAGCCAATGTTTCTTCTGTATAGATTGCTTCTTGTCCACCTCTCCATACCTCCCGTTTGCCACACGCTCGTGCCCTGTGTCTGCCTCTCTTTCATCGTTACGTGAGAGGTTGGTGTGAAATCTCTCATTCTTACGTGAGTTTTATAAAGATGTACACTGTGCTTAACCCCTGCCCAGCGCAATAAAGCCCCCTCCCCCCCCCCCCAACCGAGTGGTAATTTCTCCTGGCAAGGATTAGGGGAGCTCCGTCTGCAGGAGCCAGCACCCCCCTTCCTTGTTTTTCCTCCCACAGGACCAAGTTGTTTAATGGGCCAGAGATGCAGCCAGTGGGGAACCCCTTTCCCTCCGTGACCACTGCAAGCCTGAGCGCTGTCGTGGTCTTCCTCTTCTCCCAACTTCTTGATCCTGCACCTTTGCCACTCAGGCCCTGCCTGTGTCATTTCACCGCCATCCTTTACCTCTCCCTCAGCCTCACGGAGAGGACACATTTTCTAATGTCTGTATATAGTATATATACTACATAAATATATATAAATTATATATATATATACTAATTTATGTCTTGTTTTTCAAACAAGAATGATTAAATCTATTCATCTTACTATCCCACTACGTCTTTGCAGTGCCTCTTTGTGGGTGTCCTTGTGTCATTGAATTCCTTGTTGGTGGCGCACCCCCACTCACTGAGAGCTCTCTCTAGCTTCTGCTCCCTTCTACCTGAGCCTCAGTGAGCGATGAGAGCTTAGGACCTTGCTTAGAAGCCTCCTGTCGGTGGTCACTAGAATTGAAATACTGTGTACTCCTTTCCCTTGACCCTGGCCATGACCTCAGAGATGAAGGAGGCAGGGGGCGGGGTTGGGGGGGCGCAGAAACACAGTGCACTCTGTGCATAGCACACCTGGGAGTATGCCTGGGAGTTAAGGAACAGACAGAAGGGTTTCTGGCCAGCTCTCAGGGTGGAACTGGGAAATGGGGCCTCTTCCTCTGAAATGTGTCCAGTTGCCTCAGAGTGTAGCTTGACCGCCTTATTATTGTTGTGAATCCCTTGTGATGCCCACTGGCAATTTATCGGAGGGGTGGAGGTGTTTCAAAAGGATAGGAACAACAGGACCCTAACCAGGGTTGGCCTCTCCGGCTTTTCAGAGAGTTATCTGATGGAGAGAAATGATTTTGCTTCTCCTGCTCTCTTACTTTCTTCTGGTAATCACAGGTCCCCACTAGCCTATGAGGCACGTTTGTGCCAACTAGATAAATGTTCGCCCTGCCATACACATCCCCATGTTGAATTAGAAAGAAAATCATCCTCTCGGTGATGCTAGCCCTGTGGGCACATGGCTTCATCATCTCAGCTCCATCCAGCCCCACCAGCCTTGTTGGCCGGGTACACAAATGATACAACTGTGTACTGCGGCCCTGAATAATCACTTCCAAAGACTAGACACAGGCCCTCTTCTCACGTCTGCACAGGTCATGGCCCAAGTGATTTGGGAGTGGAGCACAGAGGAGAAGTCAGAAAAAATGCAGCGAGAGCTCCCCTCTGCATGCAGAAGGCCCTAGGGGGGACAGGCCTAGCCACGGTGACAGAGCTTCTCTGGGAGTTCCCCACCAGGTATACTATCCCACAACCCCAAGGCCGGGACTCAGTGGAAGGCAGTGCCAATGTAAAGTGAGACTCACTACTACTTAAAATTACCTAACTTGACAGTCCAGAAATTTGGGGTCCCCCTCACCCTGCACCACACTGGTAGCTCCTTCTGGTTCTATACCCTGGGAACCCATCTACACAGTACCCTGCACGTAGGGCTTCAATAATGATTTGCAGAATGAGTGAGTGTTGCATGAGATGACCGTCACGAGAGAGCCTTCCCAGACCTCTGTACCTCGTGAAAAGGGCCCTCTGCCCCCTGGAAATAGCTAATCCAGACCAGTGCAGCTGGATGAGGCTGGACAGCCTGGCCTCCTATCAAAGAAGACGTCAGGTCAGTCATCCAGTGTCCCATTAACTCAGTGGACTTTCACAAACTACTTTCCGGAAGCTTTGGAAACTCTCCTGAGGTGACCAGTGGTCTCCTTTTCTGTGGACCCAGGACCTCTGTGCAGTATCCGGAAGCACTGGGGGAGGCCATCTTTCCACCAGGGTCTACTTGCCATCTTCGGCCTGAGCCAGAGCCTGATGCTGGTGCTCTTCAGCCACCCCCTACCAGACCTGAGTCCCCAGAGCCCAACTCCTGTTTTCTGGCTTCAGCCAATTAAAGGAAAATGGGGGCGCCTGGGTGGCTCAGTCGGTTACGTGTCTGACTCTTGATTTTGCTCAGGTTACACGTGATCTTAACAGTTCGTGGGATCAATCCCTGCATGAGGCTCTGTGCTGACAGCGTGGAGCTTGCTTGGGATACTCTCTCTCCCTCTCCCTCTCTGCCCCTCCCCAGTTCATGCTCATGCATGCACACTCTCTCTCTAAATAATTTTTTTTTATAAAAAGGAAAATGGGTTCATGCTGTTGCCATGGACCCAGGATGACCATGGTCCTGGCAGAGACACATTTTTTTCAAGCTGTTGTCAAAGCACTATGGATAATAGGCAGTTTCATCAGAAATGAATTGAAAGCTTGCTCTCTCTCTCTCTCTCAAAATAAATTTAAAAAGGTTGGGGGGGGTGTTGTGCCTGGGTGGCTCAGTTAAGTTGAGCAACCAATTCTTGATTTTGGCTCAGGTCATGATCTCACAGTTCATGAGATCAAGCTCCACAATGGGCTCTGTACTGACAGCGTGGAGCCTGCTTGGGATTCTCTCTCTCTCCCTTTTTCTCTGCCTCTCCCCTCTCACTCACTCACATGCTCTTTCTTGCTCTCTCTGTCAAAATCAATTTAAAAACGTAAAAACAAAAGAAATTAATTGAAAGGACCTGCCTCAACCAGAACTCCTTCTGCCAAAGGGGCATGGGGAGATCAGCCACCAGCAGTGGGAAAAGGCATCAGTGTATATCTTAGGCTCAAATTCCTGCAAACAGCAGCTAAGATGAGAGGAAGAACTATGTCCCATTCCCCATCCTGTAGGCTGGACGCCAGACTGTGGGTGTGCATCTGGAGCAAGGAAGAGGTCCTCCATGGAGTCAGAGGAGGAAATAAACCAAGGGTTCAGTTCTGGGCCCTAGAAAAATGGGTTGAATTCCAGGCAGGTCTCTTCCAACAACCTGACCTGCTGCAAGCCACTGTTAGGAGAATTATGGAGGCCAGTCTTCTCACCCATGTCACCAAGTCTTTGTGTGTTTCCCATATTCCCAATATTATGGGGGCATGCTCTGACATTTCCAGCTGTAGGTTCTGGACCCACCACGTAGGAAGAAGCTTAGTTTTAGCTCCCCAGCCCTCCTATCTGTGATGTCTGTCTTTCTCTCTGGGTGTTGACCCCTCATTCTTGTTTTCATGGCTTCAGCTAAAAGGAATAGGAGTCTGCACTATGTGGAGAGCCTTCTACAACACCGAAAAGATGATCCCTGCCCTTAAATATGCAAAAACAACTGTGTGATCACTTGCCATATGCCAGGCACTGTGCTAAGTACTTTACATGCACGATCTCATTTAATTTCCCTAGCAATCCTTTGAGAGAGGGACTATAAGGAGCGGCTGGCTGACTCAGTTGATGGAGCATGCGACTTTTGATCTCAGGGCCGTGAGTTCACCCCGAGGACAGTGTAGAGCTTACTTAAAAATATACATATATTTTTAAAAAGCTTAAAAGACAGAGACTATGATCATATCTCAGAGGAGAAAACCAAGGCCTACAGAGGTTAAATCACGAGCCCAAGGTCACAGAGCTGGTAAGTGGTGAGCCGGTCAGTGTTCAAACCTATTCAGGCTTTCAACTGCTACCCTATAGAATTCAGCCCAGCCCCATCTTTGGGGCAGTTCCCCTGAAAACAGAGGCACAGATGCAGCCACACTCATCAAACGATGGCCTGTAAAAATGCTGTTCGGCATCCAGGCAGCATGTGGGTAACAAACAGGTCATTGGTAACTTTCAGGAGTGAGGTGTGGGATACCACAAGCCCACCTGCTCCCCTCACCTCTCTTTGCCAGGCTGCCCTAGTGTCCCATGCCTCTCAGAACCTGAGGGTTGGAGTGGTATTTATGCATAGAAATTTGTGGGTAGAGCAGTGGGTCCAAAAAACTACCATCAAAATTATGGAACACCCCCACCACCACCACCATTCTCCTCAAACTACAATCTGATTCTCCCAGAGATTTGGCCCATATTCCATATGCATGTGCATTTTTCTCAAAGATTTCAGAGGAAAATATCATTTGGGGCACCTGGGTGGCTCAGTCAGTTAAGCATCCAACTCTTGATCTGGGCTCAGGTCATGATCTCATGGTTGGTGAGATTGGGTCCTGTGCCAGACTCTGGTGTGACAGTGTGGAGCCTGCTTGGGATTCTCTCTCTCCCTCTCTCTGCCCTTCCCCTGTTAGTGCTCTCTCTCTCTCCCTCTCTCAAAATAAATAAATAAACTTTAAAAAAATATGGAGAGGAATGCAAAAGTTGCATGGCTCATAAAGAAAACATATTTCAGAGACACTTGAGACTTGTGTCTGATACTTCTGGCTACATTCCCGTGCCCACCTACACAGTGTTCACTATCCTCTACCACTAGACATGCTTTGGTGGAAATGTTGGACACACTCAAGGCCCATCAGGTGAGCTAACTGCTGGCATGGGCCCTGAGGGTAGGACATCCAGGACTGGCCTCTGTGAATCTGGGCACACAGGTAGGGATCAGGTACTTTTTCAGGAATAAGAGACCTGGCATGACACGGTGCCAGGATGGGATGCCAGGACAAAGTGGGGTCAGCCTCCCTCCCTCCTAGCCCCTGCCTCCAATGTTGCCTATTATACCCTTTAGCAGAGGGTCAGCCCCAAAAATAGACAGGGGAGCCAGATTGCCTACAAGCCTGAGATTTTGGCACCTGCAATGAGCAAGGAATTCAGGGAGGCCATGTGGGCTAAGTGGAGTGGTTCCCCAGAATAAGCACTCAGTGCTATTTTCAGCACCGCCACTGACTTGCCATATGATGGGGTCCAAGTCATTTTACCTCGTTGTGCCTCTTCTCTAAAATGAAGATGACTGAGTCTTCAGCCTCTCTCTACGGCTCGGAGGACTAATGAGGTGGTGCTGAAAAACCAGCTATAAAAATCCTGCATCCTAGCTGTATGAGCTTAATGAGAGCAAATGGAACTGCCCCCTTTGCAACTGATTCGGAAACTAATTAAGCTTGCACCAAAAGCCTGGAACCAGAAGCCCGGTTGCCTGTTTCCTTCAAATCGTGGTTTTTCTTGGTCAAAGCCATCTGCCGGTCAGTCCCCATCAAAAGGGATATGCAGGAGCCCCATCTCCCTTGGACCTTTGTTTTCAAATTGGGAAGCCCACCCGCTACTTCAGTGCAGAAGCCCTGTCCTGCAGGGACACGCAGGTGGACCCAAGGCTGTTCTTGGCCTTTGGCCAATTCCCTGGTTCATTTCTCTGACATCCTCCTATCCCGTCTTTGTTCTCCTTCTTGCTAGAAGCAGCTATAATTGAAGGAGGCTTGAACTTCTGATTTTTCTTCAACATTGAGGCTTAGCTCATAGGAAAGGGCTTTCAACTCCAAACTCTTAGCCAGCTACCCAGTGGCAGCTTGGAGTTCTATCTGCTGTGCCCAGTGTTTAGTTCTTGTGTGTCCCACTGCTGCCCTAGCTGTGTGCCAACCTATGGCATCATGCCGACAGCAACAAGAGAAATGAATTTCAAAGACTCCCAGGGGAGGGGGACGGTTCAGCTACCAGGATCATGGAAAAATGGCTTAGGAGGCAAAGTTGGCCTTACTTCTTACCCCTTGGTGGCCCTCCCTACCCCTTTCACACCAGGACATCCTGGGTCCTCATGTGTTCCTCTGGTTTCTCAATGCTCTACTTGCTGACGACCCACCTACCCTCCCTTCAAATTAACCTCTTCCCTCACTCCCTCTCCCCAAGCAAAAACCATTATTATGAGCATATGTTAGGTTGTAAGCCATCTGATTAACAAATACAGCAATTTGTGTTATGCCTAAGGGTTTCCTGCAATGTTACATATAGTCATATCCAATAGGGATGCAATGAGTCTGATCTTTTAATTGGTATGCATGCTGTGTGACCTTGGTAACATGGCTGTTGGAAATCCCTTCTCTCAATTATGGGATTATGACAGTGGGGTGTGTCCAAGCCACTGAGGTAACACTTTGCCTTCTCTTTGCCTTCACTTTGCTTTCTCTTTGCCTTCTCTAGAACCCAAATCACTCAATTCCTCAGCTTGCCCACTTCTAAACAAAGGAGCCCATCTGCCCCTCCCTGAGGATAAATCTGCAGTATGGGTTAGCTGGTTTGCAGTTTCTTAGGAGTGGCTATTAATTCCTGCTTTCTAGTATGATTTATAGGCAAAAAAAAAAAAATGTTCTAGGACAGTTGCAGGACTCTTGGCCACCAACTACAGAGGAATTGGTAGGAAAGTGAGAGCAAGGACCAACATTCTTGACCCTTTCCAAACCTGGCATGGCAGGAATGACTATTCGTACAATGACCCCAGGGACCTGAAAAAAATTCAAAGAACCAAGTAGAAAATGGACTGATGTTCCCCCTGCTGAACACCAGACACTAAGACTTTGATTTGACTTGCAGTTTTCACAGCCCCAAGCCCATGCTTCCTGGTGTGTCACAGAGCTGCAAGCAAGAGCCGTACACCAGGAGCCAGAAGACTTTGGTTCTACTGGAAGCTCTTCCAAGAACTAGCTGTGTGCCCTTGGACATTCACTTCCTCTGAGTATCAGGTTCCTGCTAAGTAAATCCAGTGGGTTGAACTAGAGGGCCCATCAGCTTTTCAAAAACACATTTTTCTACATTCTTTTATGTAAGCATTTCTTTTAAAAAACAAAGGCAAGTGTTTCTAGCATCACCCAAACATTTCCCAAATCAGTAATTAAACCGGGAGGACGTCGAAGCTCATAGCAGTTAAACACCAGAGCAAACCACAGAGCCCACTTGCCCCTGCTGGTTTTTATCCAGTGCCATTCTGCCAAGGGATGGTTGAGGGGGTCGGGGGGTGCTAACGTCTCCCATCTCTTAAATCTGTAGATGATTCTAGCTTCCAGGGATACTGACTTTGAACAATCAAGGCTGCATTAGCAGGAAACCTTTAAAGGTGACCTTTAAAGCCCTCTTCTGTGTTTATAAATGAGACACCCACCTGCCATGAAAACCCTAGGAGAAAATGCATTTAAAGGGTCCGACCAAATCCTACTTAAGGTGAACCAGCAGATTTCCTTTATGAGATAAATCTTCTGAAACAGGACTAGTTTTAAGATAGACTTTTGTTGGGGCACCTGGGTGGCTCAGTGGGTTAAGCAGCTGACTCTTGATCTCGGCTCAAGTCATGATCTCACGGTTTGTGAGTTCCAGCCCCACATCAGGCTCGCTGCTGTCAGCACAGAGCCCACTTCAGATCTTCTGTCTCCTCTCCTCCTCCACCCCCATCTCTCTGCCCCTTCTCCACTTGCACTCTCTTTCTCTCAAAAATGAATAAACCTTAGGGGCAGCTGTGTGGCTCAATCAGTTAAGCATCCCACTTTGGCTCAGGTCATGATCTTGCAGTTCATGGGTTCAAGCCCTGCGTCAAGCTCTGTACTGACAGCTTAGAGCCTGGAGCCTGCTTCAAATTCTGTGTCTCCCTCTCTGCTCCTCCCCTGCTTGCTCTCTGCCTCTCTCTCTTTCTCTCAAAAATAAACATTAAAAAAATATTTTTAATGAATAAATCTTAAAAACAGGTAGACTTTTGTAATAAAATCATGATTTACATATATATCCTTTCCTCTTTCAAAGGACTCCTACATCAAATCCTTTTGAAAAGCCATGAATACTCACCTCCTAATTGATCTTCAGTGCCAATCCAGATCTTCAGTTCAAGTCCTTGAGTCTTTAAAATGCATCCACTCCAGGGCAACTGAATGGATCAGCCAGTTAAGTGTCCCACTTCGACTCTGGTCATGATCTCACAGTTTGTGAGTTCGAGCCCCATATCGGGCTCTGTACTGACAGCTCAGAGCCTGGAACCTGCTTCAGATTCTGTGTCTCCCTCTCTCTCTGCCCCTCTCCCACTTGCACTGTGTCTCTCAAAAATAAATAAACACTAAAAAATATCTCAAAAATAAATAAATTAAATAAAATGCATCCACTCCAAGGGTCTATGCTAGGGGCTATGGGAGATACATGGTCTCTGCCCTCAAAGAGCTTGCATGCTCACTGAAGACACAGAGAATGTGAGTCCAGGAGTTCAGGACCCAATGGAAGGGCCAACTGGTGAACTCAGTGGGGCTACAGCACACTGGGAATTCTCTACAGATGCTATGCGCTTTGCAGTGGCCTTTAAAGCCCTCTGCTGTGCTTATAAGTGAGACACCCACCTGCCATCACTTTGGCATTGAATGAGGAGTTGGCTGAAAAAGTGAAGGTGGGGTATGAACGATGAGGACGGGTCACACCAGCCTCCCAAGGGAAAACTCAGAACATAGGCCAGAGACAGAAAAGAGAAAAATCTTTTGAAAGAACTGCTAATGTCTAGCAACAGCAGGAAAGGTTGCTTGAAGAAGATAAGGAAGCTCGTCGAAACTGAGGCAGGAAATCCCATGTGCTGGGATTGAAGTGGCAGGCCCCGGAAAGGAAGGTTTTGTTGCCACTATTTTCTTGAAGTCCTGCAGGGTTTGGGAGGAGGGAATGAAGTCTTCTTTCTCTGTCTGCTACTCAGGTAGTCATTTTTAAGTCTTTAAAACTCTATGAGGAGAAGGGCTGTGCTTTATTCATTTCTGTAATCCAAAGGCTGAGTGCTGTACTTTGCCCATAGTTGCTGCACAAGAAAAATGCCTGTAGAAGAAATGACTGAGCAAACATATGGATGAATTTAGATTCTCCTATAATGGCTGGGGTCTCAGAAGGAGGCAAAACCAGACCTGCCCTACAGGGTGGGAGAGGGAGGGGGCCCTTTCGGTGAGGAGGGTGTTTGAGCTTTAATCTAATGGGTCCAGAGTTCTGTGGTCTGTTATCTGGGGAGAGGATCCCTAGTGTTCATAAAATTCTTGAAGGGGCCCGTGATCTCCAAAAGGTTGAGATTCACAAACAACGTTTCTCCGAACTCTCTTGTTAAACCCTATAACTAGTGGCCCAATTGAGGACATTCCTAACTTACCCTCCCAACCTCGTTTGCCTGCCTCCAATCTCTTCCCTATTATTCATCCTATACAGATAAATTTACTTAAAGTACAATTATGATCATGTCATTCCCTTAATCCCGAAAGATAGCTCCCCCATCACTTGCAGAATGAAGTCTCAACATAGTGCCTCAACAATAAAGTCTCAACAAGCAGGGGAGGGGCAGAGAACGAAGGTGACAGGGAATCCCAAGCAGGCTCCACAGCCATCAGAGCAGCCTGATGTGGGGCTCAAACTCATGAACCATGAGATCATGACCTGAGCCAGAGTCGATGCTCAACTGACTGAGCCACCCACGTACCCCTACTTCCCTTTCCTTAAAACCTTTCTCTGCTTCCTCACTTGTGCTTCAAGCCTGGAGAGCCTCTTCCCAAAACCCTCCCCATTCCTCAGCCTAACTCATGTACTTCCACCATGCAGCGGTGATACTGTTTACCACTGAGTCCACGTATCACTTTGTTTGGGTCTTACGGCTGATGTCTAGTTATACCTCCAAAATCCATTTTCCTCTTCTGCCTGGGTGCAAAGCCACCTAACAAGATATTTCCTAGTCTTTCTTGCAGTTAGGTGTAACTTGCAACTAAGCTTTTGCTATGTGACAAAGCTCTTGTCAAAAGGATATGACAGAAAGTGAAATGGACAAATTCCACCTGACTTGCTTAAAAGGAAATCCCTTCCCTGGACCTCTTTCTTCCTTCACATGAGCTGGAATGTGGATGTGCTTATGACCTTGCTTGGAGCATAACTCTCCCACTGGCCTAGAGTGGCCAGCATGTGATGTAAGAGAGAAGTTATCCTTCTTATTTGAACCACTGCATTTTAGGCACCCCTTAAGTACCCCTAAGCCACAGCAGAGGCTTCTCTATGGTAGTGTATTAAATTGTACTGTGGCTTATAGTTATTTATATAAATGTCTCGTTTTCTCTACTAAGAAACCAACCCCTTGTTGGTTTCCCTGCTTCCTATCTTTCCCCCTACACTCTATTCTCAGCTGAGGTGATTTATTTATTTATTTATTTAAAGTTTTTATTCATTTATTTTTCAAAAGACAGAGGTAGCATGAGCAGGAGAGAGGCAGAGAGAAAGGGAGACAGAATCCCAAGCAGGCTCCATGCTGCCAGCACAGAGCCCAGTGCAGGGCTTGAACTCATGAAACCATGAGATCATGACCTGATCTGAAGCCAAGGGTCAGATGCTTAACCATCTGAGCCACCCAGGCGCCCCTGAGGTGATCCTTTTAAAGGGGAAGTCAGATCATGTCAAAACACACACACACACACACACACACACACACACACACACACCAAAAACAAAAACACCTTACTCAGTAAATGCAGAAATCTTTAAAATGGCCTACAAGGTCCTACAAGGTCCATGATCGGCAGCCCCTCACTAATCGCCCTTATCTCACAGGCCTTATTTTCCATATTTTCTCTTACAGGTGTGCCCCACTTCCACCGACCCAACAGTCACTCTGCATCAGACACACCAACCATTTTACTATTCCACAAACAAGTTAGACACTCTCCTGCCTTGGGGTCTTTGCACCTGCTTTTCCCTCAGCTTGTCCCAGATATCAACATGGCTCATTCCTTTATCTCCTTCAGGTTTTGCTTCAAATGTTATCTTCCCAGATAGGGTTTCTCTGACTATCCCACTTAAAATTATACTCTCCCTCTTCCCTACTACAATCCTGTCACATTATCCCACTTCCTTGCCTGATTTTCCTCTACAGCACTTATCACCATTTGACATATTATATATTGTCTTTATTTACACATTTATTGTTCAAGAATGTAAGCTCCATGAGAGCAGGATTTATTTAAAAATTTTTTAATGTTTATTTATTTTTGAGAGAGAGTCAGAGGATGAGCAGGGGAGGAGCAGAGAGAGAAGGAGACACAGAATCCGAAGCAGGCTCCAGGTTCTGAGCTGTCAGCACAGAGCTCAATGTGGGGCTCCCATGAACCATGAGATCATGACCTGAGCTGAAGTCAGACACTTAACCAACTGAGCCACCCAGGAACCTGAAGAGCAGGGATTTTTGATTGCTTACTGCCATATTCTCAGTGCCCAGGACAGTATTAAAAGTATTCAATTGGGGCACCTGGGTGGCTCAGTCGGTTCAGCGTCTGACTTTGGCTCAAGACATGATATCAAGGTTCACGAGTTCGAGCCCTTTATCGGGTCCTGTCCCCCACTCTCTCTGCCTCTCCCCCACTCGCATGCATGCACATACACCTTCAAAAATAAACATTAAATTTTTTAAGTATTCAATATGTATTGAATGGATGAATTCCTTGGGCCCTAATACCTTCTAGTCCCCTCAATGCCTAGCACAGTGCTTTGCATGCCATAAAGCACTCAGTAAATATTTGATGAATGAACTATGATGGAAGACTACTAATATTCTGCCTTGAAGTTTGCTTCCTTCTCCAAGTACCCCTATACACCTGGGCCTACATTAAATTCCTGAACTCTTAAAAGTATGACAAAGGGTCAGTAGGAGAGGTCCTCCATGGACACTGCTGAAAACGGCAATAACAAAGCTAGGATGCTGCTTTGAGTATTTTCTGCCTTTGCCACTTGGACAAATCCCTTTGCATCTCTGGGTCTTAGTTTCACCATATGTAGGATGAAGCTAGGAGACTAGATGATTTCTGAAGTCCGTTCTATTTTTACAGCTTGTAGTTATGGTGCTCATAACTAAAATTGTATAATTCTAAAATTGTATGATTTTTCTCTTCCAACCTGTGATTGGAATATGCTTACTGAAAATGTGGTGTCAGAATAAAGGCCCTCTTTGGTCCAATTAGCAAGCATCATCATAAAAATAATAAAACGTGGTGTAAAAGGCCATATTAGCAACATGCAGACATGACAGTGAGGCTCCCATGAGGCAGATAAGACCAAAAACTAGGTTTTCTGATTCCTTCAGGGTTCTTTATCTCAAGTCCCATACATATATTTAATTTCCTCTCCTTTCCAAGGGTTAGATAAATCAGATCTTTATCGGCAAGATATTTTGGAAAATCCACACTCCTTTACTTGTTTGAACACACTTGGTCTCAGCATCCGAGACAAAACACAACTTTCTCTTGCCGTGTCTCTGGATGATTGAGGTGACATGTCCTCAGTCACCTTCCCCTTGGGACTTGTCTTCCAGGCAAAGGCAACACAGTACAGTTGCAAAAGGTAAGCATGCCCTTTGAATGCACCTGTGGTACGGGTGTCTCTCTGTGATGTAAACGTGCTTTAATTCAGCCCTATCCTTATAAGGAGATAAAAATCACGTTCAGAAATATGCAAACTCTTGTTCAGAAACCTCCCCTTCATTCTGACAAACTGGCTGCCATCCTGATAAACAGATTTTCTTAAAAGGAACTGTAAACCAGAGCCAAACTTAATTTCTGGCACTGAAGGAAAAAAAAAGCGTGTCTGATTTCCCGCTTGCGAGAAAGATCTGGCACTATGCGTCACCAGCATCCCTGCACTCCCCAATCAAACGTGGTTTCCTTTGGCGCTCCTGAGCCAGCTCTCGCCCACTGCCTGGCTACGGGGGCGGGGCTATACCTTAGCCTCGCCCCTTTCGTGGCCTCCAGCCAATACCTGAGACAACTGGAGGCAGGCAAAAGCCACAGTGAGGACCCGCCCCTCGCTCCCGTTCAGCTAATCAGGGCGGACGGGGTGTGGATTTCTTTGCTGACCCCGCCTTCCTGGCGGTGGGCAATTTAGAGCCGCACGCCCGGCGGGAATGTAAGATGGCGGAGTAGCAACGCGAAGCGGTTTGGACCTGAGTCTGTGGGCCGACTTCGGTTCCGGTCTCGGCAGCAACAGTGATCGCTGAGCAGAGAGTGCCTAGGGTGGTTGGCCAAGATGCCGAATATTAAAATCTTCAGCGGCAGTTCCCACCAAGACTTATCCCAGAAAATTGCTGACCGCCTGGGCCTGGAACTAGGCAAGGTGGTGACTAAGAAATTCAGCAACCAAGAGACCTGGTAAGGACGAAGTTGGGACCCCAACCCGGGGCGGCAGGGACCCCGCTTGGAAGGCAGAGAGTAGGGGGATGGGGCCGCCGCGTGAGTTCTGAGGGACCGCAGGGAGCGGGGGAAGGGGAAGGGGCAGCTCTGTGGCAAGCGTGCCCCACGGGCTGTTTCCGTTATTTTACCTCTCGCGGGAGGGTCACGTTCATTCTCACCGTGAGGTGGGGTGGAGTCAAGATGGAGCATGAGGCGAAGCTGTCGGGTTTGAAGTCAAGGGCCGGAGGACCCAAGGCGGGGTAGTGGCTGCCTAGAGCTACGGGAAGGGAAAGACGCTTAGCCTCGGCCAAGGGGACACGTGGCTTTGTCGCTTCGCTGTTGAGCTATCCTGACTGGACTGGGTTCACTTTAACTCTTGGGCCAGCTTGCTTGGGAGAACCTTACTGCGTAATAAGCCCTCCTGGTGTTTCTTTTAGAGTCTAAGAAGCAGCTTTTCAATTCGAAATGGTGTCGGTTGGGTTTCGTTTTGAAGGAAATTGACATTAGGTACGGAGGGCGCCAAAATGATTACTAAGGACTTCCCTTGGATTGGCAAGCGTTGGCTTTTCACATCTTTAGAATCGGAGCCATACTTAAGTTAAATCTAGTTGATCAAATAAAGTGATGCATTAACTCTGCATCCTGATTGCCAGCATCTCAGCTTGAGCCATCCAAAAATTTGGGGGAACCTTAGTTCTGGAATCCTTGACCTTTCCCAGTGCGGGTACTGGTACAGATGATACAGAAACGTATTTTTCAGTAGCAAAGTCCCTCCTGAACTCGTCCACTCCTCTTAGCGCTGTTGTGAGGATTTTAGGAAACAGTTTTCATCGCAGAGTGTTAAGATAATGGAGGAAAGATAATACAGTGGAAGACCGGAATTGCATAGTACATTGCAGCTGGAATTTTTTTCATTGCCTTGCTAATTAAACGTGCTCCCTCCCCCCACTCCCAACCTCCTCCTGCACCTTGGGGCCATCTTAAAAGATAACTTAGTTATTTCATCCTTTCAGTGTGCCTTCCACCTAAATGTAGAATCTTCTGGTTCTGATAGGTATACTTTGTGTTTTGTGGTCCTGTTGATCAAATCAGAGCTGGGTCCACAGTCTTACGGATGCAGTCATCTAGTCAGTCATCTAGTAAGGGGAAAGTTTACACTAAGTCTAATGGTCAGTTAAATTAGTTAAGGTTACTTTCAACATTTTTTCCTAAATGCTTTTTTTTTCCTTTTTTTTCTTTCTTTAAACTTACTATGGAAGTGTAACTCCCCTATCCTTTCTAGATCTGCTTATAAAAGCATTCATCTGTAGTGGACAGCTTCCTTCTGGATACTTGATTGTTGTACTGCTGGTTGTGATGCAGATGATAGTGCAAACACTGACACCATCTGTAACTAGGCAATACCTTAGTCAGAAGAGGCTAGCCAAGCTGCTGTCTGTAGCTTTGACCACACACCATTATGACACCCTAATAATGAAACTATACAGGACCAGACATTGCATGTGGCAATACAGGTGGGGACAAGAATGATTTTCATTTAGAGGGGTTTTTTGCCCGCCTTAGAGAACTATGGTTATTAAATCCTCTTCCTACACTTCTAGGAAAAATCCAAAGACTTTATTTTTCTTTGTGTTAACCCTTCACCCTCTGTCATAATGCAATACTCTAGAGCCTGAAACTGTATTGGGAGAGGGGGAGGACGAGAACAATTCAGTGTTCTGACCGATCTGGATTCATCAGCAATCCCCATCTATTTCTGAAATCAGGCTGGTTTCATTTTTAAACAGCTGGACAGAGGCATGCTTGGAAACATTGGTTAAGATTAAGCCCAATGTGGAAAATGGCTGACTGGTTTGGTTTCCACGTTTCAGGCTTCATAGCTTTTTGGTTCCCTAGGTGTTCTGAAATCTTCATTGAACATAATTGAGTATGTTGCCCGTGGAGCTTCCCTCTTCCATCCCCCACCCCCACCTTTGGCTCTTCTGCACTGTAGAAATGGTAACTACTGCCCTGTGTGACTCTTGGGCTCTGAAGGGCATAGACAGAGCAGCTCAGTGGG
This sequence comes from Herpailurus yagouaroundi, assembly GCF_014898765.1. Classification (NCBI taxonomy): domain Eukaryota; kingdom Metazoa; phylum Chordata; class Mammalia; order Carnivora; family Felidae; genus Herpailurus; species Herpailurus yagouaroundi. Next base: position 7,131,263 of record NW_024420499.1, on the reverse strand, counting down.
TACTCTGGGTAATCAGATGGAGAACTGCAGAGCCCATCCTCAAATGAGACAGTTTTGCTATTTGGCAGAGTCACAGGGGTTGGTGCTCTCTCAAGCAGAGTGGCATTACTTCTCGACTCAGGAGCCTCCCTTGCTGTCCAGTTACGCAGGAAACATACATATAGGTGGGTGTATTGCACACAAAAAATAAGAGAGATTAGAAGCTCAGGCTCTGGAATCAGAGAACCTGCATTTGAAATCTTAGCTTTTCTTTGCCTCACCTGTAAAGTAATAGCTACCCATAGAATTATTGTGAAGATTAAATGAGATAAATTAGAACATTGTCCAACCCAATAAATGCACAGTGGATGTTGGTAAGCAGTTGTGGTGATGGTATTGCAGAAACTACAGAAGAGGACAAAGGGGAAAGAAAAAAGACCTCCCAGATAGTGCCGCCACCACCCAAGATCAGCTGTTCACATTTTGATTTATGACCTTCCAGATATTTTGTGTGTTTATGTACTTTTCCAAAAATGTAAGGTATCTATGGCTTTCATCACTTAGCAATATATTTTGAATAATTTCTCCCCTTAATATTTAGTCTACATGGTTTTAAATAGCTGTTCTGGTCTTCTTACAGTTTTACCATAATTTTAGATAACTGAGTAGTAGATATTTCCTGTTGTTGACTAATGCTTTTATATGAAAACCTTTGAACACAAATCTTTGTCCATTTCCTTAGGACAAATCCCTAGAAGGGGAGTTACCAAGTTAAGGGGTAGATGCCATTTTTCAGGCAACTGATAACATGTTACCAAATTGCCCTCTAGAAAAGTTGACCCAATTTCTGCTCTTGCTCTCTAGAAAAGTTGACCCAATTTCTGCTCTCATCGGCAATAATCAAAATAATAGTAATTAATGTATAATGAGTGCTTAAGAGGTGCTAGTTCCTATGCTAAGTACTTTATACATTTCTGATCCCCTCTACCCTGCTGAGAAGTTACTATCCCCATTTTATGGATGAAGGAACTAAGATTCAGAGGTTAAGTAACTTGCCCAATACTGGGTACTATTGCTTACAATTTTTGTTGATGGAGTATCTCATCTGGCTTTTAAAACTTATGAATAAATTAAAGTTTTTGATGTTTTTTTGATTCTCTTCAATATCAAGAAATAGCTTTGGTTTATTTGGTTACTGTGGATAGGCTCAGAGGGGGGAGGACTTTAACTTTGATTGTCTATGATTTTCCTAAGAACCTTGGTTAGTTAATCCCTTGGTTAGTTAATCCCTTGCATTTTGCACATGCCAATGTCTCCATCTAAATTCTTGAGATTTTCTTAAGAAGACTATCCGCCTTTTAGATTTCGCTTTATTTCCTATTGTGTTTCTTAGCATTCCATGCTGGTTGGATGCACTGATGCTAAAGTAAAGATAAAGCAGAAGCTGTTTTTCTCATTGGATGGACATAGCCAGCCTGGCCTTGCCAGAAGATTGGGGGAATGATTGGCCCAAAGCCATTTGGAGAACACACCATTAGTAGCTAGAGGGAGAGAACATGGAGTGTTACCCTTTAAATTGCTAAACTAGGTCTTTCCACCTGATAAATTGCATTAAAAGCAAACAGGTTTTAGCCACAGCTCTTCTACCATCAATCACTGCCTAATTTATCATCTCTTAGACTTAGAGGAAACCATAGAAATAATACTAAGATTTTTTGAGGACTCACTGAACTATTGATTGACCAAGCTGTATAATAGGAGTATAGTTTGCAGGTATTTTAAGGCTTTCTGAAAGTCTGTACCTTATAATACTACTGGAGGGGCAAGATTGATCTTGATTAGTGAGATTAGAATACACAGTAAAATAAGGCAGTGTCCTAGTTTTACTTACACTGCTTTATTTTGCATATAGTTAAATAAATAAAATTTTCAAGTTGCTAGATACATGTCTGGTCATAACACCTTTCTATGCTTCAGGATTTAGTCCTAAATTTGGTTTTGGGAAATGGCTGAACTGTTGGTTGATTTTTAAAGGCATACCTCTGCTAAATCTATGTATGTAGCAAATGGTCTCTCATGTTTAACTTGGCAGTGATAATTTAATTTTATAATTAATACTTTAGCTGCTTTCAAGAAAGGATTTGAAGTGTGTTTCATGATAGTCACACGATTTGTTAAATAGATGCTTCAGAAGCCTTCTAGAACAAAGGCCTATCATAATTGTGCCAAGAATTTGGCACAAGGTAGTTACTGCAGTCTAGTGTTACTTTAACTGCATCCCTTGGCTTCCTGGTAGCCAAAGGGATCTCTCAACTTGAACTAACCACCGTGTGCCAAATTCTTGGCACAATTATGATAGGCCTTTGTTCTAGAAGG
>NW_024420499.1:7064446-7128808 GCF_014898765.1 Herpailurus yagouaroundi | reverse complement strand
TTTTGAGAGAGAGAGAGACAGAACAGCATGAGCAGGGGAGGGGCAGAGGGAGTGGGAGACCGAAAATCTTAAGCAGGCTCCACACCCAGTGAGGGGCTGGATCTCACATGGTGAGATCATGACCTCAGCCAAAATCAAGAGTCAGATGCTTAACCAACTGAGTATCATGAAACTCTTTAGATACCTCCAGGCACAAAATTCTGGGAATTTCATGGGTGGGATCCTTAAATAATGATATTGAGTAACATAAGGAACAATGTAAACAATTATTATGGGTGTTTTTAATATTACTTCTGATAGTTTAGGCATTTGTAAAGAGAGATAAGCCATCATGTGTTGTTTTCTGGTCTTACTTGAAAACAAAGGTTTGGAATAGATAATTAGCCCTTCTCTTAGCCTCTTGGAGCATTTGTTTAAATTCCTAATCAACACCACCTGGTTCTGGGTTGAGTGTATGTCTGGACCACAGATGATATTCTGTGTTCTTGACTGGAATAAGAGCCATAGGCCTTCCATATCACATGTAGAGGATAGAGGTGACTTTCCTGGAAATCAGTGTGCCTGACCTTTGTTCTCCCCCAAGGAAATGGAGATCTTCCTCAAGGAGGTGAGGTATGGGGCTCACCCCACACCTGTGGGCGGGATTAAATTTTTCTTGAGTTTTGAAGTTGCACAGGTATTTGAAATACTTGGTCCAGACCCCGGAGTTGTGCACCATAAAACATAGAAGGGACTCTTGTGGACTGGAACTTCTTAAAGGGTGGGCAGTGTTAGTGAAGGAGATCTAAGAAGTCCCTTAAACACCGCTGTCTCTTGTTTGGGCCTACCACAATGAGTAACCTGCAGAGCGCGTTCTCCTCCAGGAGGTGTGACTTAGCCTTGTCCATTGTGTTTTTTACATTTTTAGTATATTTTACTTATCCCAGTATATCCAAAAATATGATAATTTCAGCATATAAGCAACTTTGAAATTGAGATACGTTTTGCTTTTGTTTCTCCCACCTTCACAATAAATAGAGTGTGTATTGTATGCTTGTAGCACATCTCAATTCAGTTCCTCTGTCACTAGTGACATTTTAGGCGCTCCATAACCACACAAATCCAGTGACTCCCAGATTGCTCAGTGCCATTCTAGGACCTGCACTTTGGAAAACATGGGAGTTACTCTCACAGAAAGTGCTCCCTGGCTCCCTCCTGCTTGTCCATTTGAATTTTGAAGAATGTCTTCAGAATGTAATTTTGGCATTGGCGTAGTTAAGGTTGCTGACAGACTCCATTGTTTTTTTTTTTTAATGTTTATTTATTTTTGAGAGAGGGAGAACACCAGCAGGGGAGGGGCAGAGAGAGAAGGAAACCCAGAATCCCAAGCAGGCTCCAGACTCTGAGCTGTCGGCATGGATCCCGACACGGGGCTCAAACTCGTGAACCCTGAGATCGTGACCTGAGCCAAAGTTTGGACGCTTAACTGACTAAGCCACCCAGGCTCCCCCAGAGTCCATTGTTTTTTAAGGCTGACCTTGGTGATTAACAGATGTCAACTTGGCTAAGCCGGGGTCCACAAAATTGCTATATCATTTATTCTGTTGCCTCGGTATCAGTATTTCAGGATCCTGCTGCAAAAATCTTCGTAGCTGTCGTATTCTGGTGCTCCCAACAGGTTGTATGTAGTTCCACCCAAAATGAAATCTCTGCCAGCTGTGTATCTGTGAAGAGGGTATGAACAGATTTATCAAAATCTTTTAAAGAAACATGTTGGACCCATTGCCTCTAGTGTGAAGTGAGTTACTTTGTGAGGAATGATAGAAGTCCGTCTTCTAAATTTTCTCACTAGTACACCTGCAGAAGGTTCACAGTATCTTGAGTGGATACCGAGAGGCATCCTAGTCCTGCTGGATATTCATTCATTCATTGTTTGTGCCCTAGAGGCACTGGCTGGCTGGGGATACAGAAGAGTGCAACAAATCTGGTCCCTGCCTTTGTGGAGCTTATGTTCTAGTGAAAGAGGCAATAAACAAGTGTTTACAAAATAAAGTGATAACAAGTTATGATAAGTGTTTTTGAAGATAATAACTAAAGTGGTGAGGGAATGACTGGGGAGGGTCACTTTATTATGAAACATTTCAAACACGCAGAAGTAGAAGAGTATAGTGGTTTCCCCCAAGGTACCCATCACCCAGTTCAGCAATTCTCAATTCCTGGTTTAATCTTGTTTTCATCTGTTATTCCCCCTTCCATACACACCCACAGTTACTTTGAAACAAGCCTAGATAGTATATTGCCCTTGTACATTTTAGTAACCACAGTCCCATTTTCTTGCCTCAAAATGTTAACAGCAATCTCTTAATATCAAATACACAGTGTTCACATTTCCCTGCCTCATAATTGTGGGTGCTTTTCTTCTCTGTTTGCTCGAATTGGTTTGCAGACAAGGTCCATATATGTATTTTAATTGGTTGATTATTTTTAAGTCACTTTTGATCTTTTGCTTCTCAGGAAGTCACTTTTTTTGATAAGAGGGTCAGAGGAGATACTTTGATTGAAGTCCTGAGAAATAAACCAGCTAGTTGTAGGAAGAGCATCCCAGGTAAGTGGGAAGAAGTGCAAGGCAATGATGTGAGCAGGGAATGTTAAGGAAGGCCATGTAACTGATACATAGTAAGCTAGGGAGAAAATCTTTTGAGATGAGCTATCTCTCAAATCAAAAAGCCCAGAGTTTTCAAGATTCCCTCATAGTATTGCACAGTTTCTCAGAACATTATACAACTGGACTAGGTTCTTTGACTTAATGCAGAAATGCTTTTGTTTTTAGCTACATTTCTGTGACTTCAGCTTTCACTGAGGGCCACAGTTAATGCTTTATTTACTCAAGTACGTACAAAGCATGATTATGCGCTTCTGTGTTGAAGTCAAATTTTGAGATAGTTGTAGATCCACAGGTAATTGTAAGATATGATGCCAAGACGTTCTGTGTACCCCTTACCCAGTTTTCCCAAAGCTCCCAGCCATAGTCATTCCAAACTAGAGTTTTCTTGCAAAACTGTAGTGTGACACAAGAAGCAGGATATGGACATTGATGCAGTCAAAATACAAAACCATCCTGTCACCACAAGGCTCCATCCTGTCATAACCACACCCACCTCTCTTCTCCCTCTCTGGATTTTCCTTATGTTGCCTTTGTCTGGTTTTTTGGTGGCTCACTACTACTGGTCTTGTAAAATGCATTGGAAAATATTCCCTCCTCATCTGCATTCTAGAAAAGATGGTGCACAATTCGTGTGAATTCTTCAGATGTTTGGTAGAACTCTCTAGTGAAGCTGTTTTTGGTCAATCTTAGAGACATCCATTTTTTAAATTTTTTTTTTAAAGTTTATTTATTTAAGCAATCTCTGCACCCAGTGTGGGGCTCGAACTCACGACCCTGAGATTAAGAGCCGCATGCTCATCTGACTGGGCTAGCCAGGTGCCCCAAGGCTTAACCAGTTTTTTAAATTCCCCTTCCCCCAAGAACCAGCTTTGTGTTTCATTGGTTTTTCTCTATTGTTTTTGGTTTCATTGATTTCTGCTCTTATGGTTAATTTTCTTCTGCTTACTTCAGGTTTATTTTGCCCATTTTCTACTTTATTGATATTAATTATTGAGCAAATCATGCACTTTTAACATAAGGATCCCCAGTATAAAATACTTCTTTAATTCAGTGCCTGAAGAAGGTTTATCTCCAGATATCCCAAACTAATGGGTTTTCTTCTTTGTTCTGGCTACCAAGAATCTCAGCTTCCCTGTTCTAATTGGTTTCTGGTTTGATTTTTACCATTTGCTTTTATTTGTCTTGCTTTACAATGTAAACTAACCCCATTCTTTTTATTTTTTATTTTTATTTTTTTAATGTTTATTTTTAAGAGAGAGAGAGACAGAGCGCGAGTGGGGGTGGGGCAGAGAGAGACGGAGACCTATTTTCCGAAGCAGGCTCCAGGCTTCGAGCTGTCAGCACAGAGCCCGATGCAGGGCTCAAACTCACCCATGGGGAGATCATGACCTGAGCCAAAGTCGGATACTTAACCAACTGAGCCACCCATGCACCCAACCTCATTCTTTTTAAAATTAATTGTTACTTGAATTGGAAAAGAATAAATATAACTGTCTCCCTATATTAGCTGCTTCTGGCAATGGAATTCTCTCCTGTTGAAGTTTTTCTCTTGATCAGTAGGAGTTATCCACAATTCTAACCTACTCCTGGTTGATACACGCAATGTAACACACACATGCACGCGCGTGCAAATACCACCACCTCACCTACAGGATTAATTGGAGGAAATGGTGTTGCTCTGAGGTGTCACGGAGGTTATGATTTTTTAATTATAAGTTATTCTTGGTAACAACCCAAGCATGGATATTAAAACTTTCATTTTATGGTTAAGTGTAGCCCTACTCCATAATTAACTTCCTGTGGAATATTTTTTAAACAAGACATACTAATTGGAAAGAATACAGTTCGCATAAAATGGAGGCAAGGACCACATCTGTTTTATTCTCCGTGTGTCCCTGGCACTTAGCACAGTGACTGGCATATGAACATTTACTGTTTGTTGAGTGAAGTGCCAATATGGTAGATGTGGTACTGGCTTCCATAGAAGGCATCGTTATAGAACAGTAGTGTGATTCATTCCTCACATGATCTCTCTACTTTTGTTATACGTGGATTGTGACAGTCACAGGCTCTGTATCCAATTTGCATGCACATGTCCTATTCCTATACGTAATGAGACACAGGCAGCTCACTGAAATTATGGTCCGGTTACTTGTAAGTTCTTTAGGCAGGCGTTTTCATGCCATGTCTCATGTAACAATAGGTAATATTTGTATAGTACACTGGCGTAAACTGAGGCAGTAAACTGCTTCTGGAACAGGGGCTCCTCCTGGGGATCTCCCAAAGTCTGAGGGGATCAGTGACCATGTGCAGCTAGAACTCATTAACAGCATACTAGTAGGGAAGTTATACTTTTTAGGCTGTACTGTCTGTAGAAGTGTAGTATGGTGCTTTAAAATCTGTTTTTTGTTTTCGTTCCTTTCTCATTGTAGTGTGGAAATTGGCGAAAGTGTACGTGGAGAGGATGTCTACATTGTTCAGAGTGGCTGTGGTGAAATAAATGACAATCTAATGGAGCTTTTGATCATGATTAACGCCTGCAAGATCGCTTCAGCCAGCCGGGTTACCGCAGTCATCCCATGCTTTCCGTATGCCCGGCAGGACAAGAAGGATAAGGTGGGAGCAGAATCTACTTTAAAAAAATTTTTTTTGTTGTTTTAATCAGAAGAAGCACATGCCCAGAGTCACAAAAAAAACTTCCTTAATTCTCAGATACATATTTAGAGGATATTGTTGTTTTTTTTAATCACATTCTCTTAGGTATTACCCAATGTTCAAAACAATTGACATGTGATTCGTTTATATAAATCAACATCTTTGTAGTCTGTATTTCTTCGTCATACATCTGTGACTCTCAGCTCACTGTGACTTTTTAATTGTATCAAGAGGACTAAGCACCAGCTACCGTGGAGTAGAATATTTTTTAAACTGGTAGATCCTCTGGGACCCTCGTCATAAAACTTGAAGTCAGTTACATGAATACCTGGTCTCATTATACACATGCACATCTCCCTTTATTTATCTGGTATATTAGAGGTTAAGGTACATGTATAAAACTTTGCAGGTCTGTTCTAACAGTCAGTGCCCAAATTTTACGTACAATGTCTGGGAGAAAGCCAGACATTTTTATTCTGAGACTATAGTGCTCCTACAGAGTATAAAGGGCATGGGCTTTGCTAGTTTATCGTGCAGCAGGTGTGTTTATCTGTCATTTAAGGAGGTTGAAGTTGCTGGAATATTGACCTCAAGATGAGTAAGCAAGTGGTATAATTTGCACAATAAACTAGAATTTCCATTCTGTGATCTGTCTTTTAAGTTTTGACATGTTAGATGCAATACAGGTTTGTGTATGTATGTGTCAAAAGAGATTTTAATAATTCTTGTGAAAAAGATTTTTTAAGTCAGCCTAGTTTGAATAATTGAGCATTAAAACCCTTAAATAGGCTGAAAATATGTACATTAAGAAAACAAAAGGTAGGAAGGTATTTTTCTTCTCTGAAATATGTATCCTGATTTGGAAAAGTGATATTCCACTTAGTATTTGTGCTAGATTGCAATTTACTCATATAGTCAATGGCCATGGCACTTGCTATGAATTTCCTGGTAGCATGGTGCCGTAAACATAGTAGGTAAACAGTAAGCAAATGTTTCTTGAGCAAATGAATTGTTTCTCAAAATGGCTTTTTGGTTTTTTGTCCTTCTTCTTTTGTCCCCTCCATTTAGAGCCGGGCTCCAATCTCAGCCAAGCTTGTTGCAAACATGCTCTCTGTAGCAGGCGCAGATCATATTATCACCATGGACCTGCATGCCTCTCAGATTCAGGTATCTGGAAGCTAAATATTCAGCATTAGAAAGCAGGGGGTGTGGGGAGGAGAGAGCTTATAATGCTAAGAGTGCACAGAAGCAAAAACCTGCCCAAAGACAGCTTAAATAAACTAGACATCGACATCATTTTATTTTTTTTTTTAATTTTTTTTTTCAACGTTTTTTATTTATTTTTGGGACAGAGAGAAACAGAGCATGAACGGGGGAGGGGCAGAGAGAGAGGGAGACACAGCATCGGAAACAGGCTCCAGGCTCCGAGCCATCAGCCCAGAGCCTGACGCGGGGCTCGAACTCACGGACCGCGAGATCATGACCTGGCTGAAGTCGGACGCTTAACCGACTGCGCCACCCAGGCGCCCAACATCAACATCATTTTAAACATCCTCACCTTAAGCATTGTTTACCATCTCAGTCATTTGGAGTGGTTGGATAAGGGAGGTGGTCTGGAATTCTGAAAAGAACATGGACTTTGGGTTCAGACCTAGTTTGAATACTGGCTGACACTTACTGGCTTTATAACCTTGCACAGATTATTTAACTACTCTGAACACACACTGCATTGTTATTGTGAGTATTAAATTTATGGTATAAATGCCTGACTCAGGATAGGTGCTCAGTAATTGGGAACTGTTTTTGTCGTCATTAAATTTAGAGCCACAGATATCAGAATCTACTTTCTAGCATAAACACAGAGTAAGGGGAACGCAGCATTCCTTTGTATTTTGTACTGTTTAAAGGGACTTTCAAATCATCATTGGAGACTTATGGCAATCCAGTGAGGTACACAGAGTAGGTGGTTATGACCATTTTTTAAACGTGTTTTTATTATTTATTTTTGAGAGAGAGAGAATGTGCATGCACGTGAGTAGAGGGACAGAGGATCCAAAGCAGGGTCTGCACTGACTGCAGAGAGCCCAATGTAGGGGCTCAAACCCACGAACCGTGAGATCATGACCTGAGCCAAAGTCAGACACTTAACTGACTGAGCACCCAGGCGCCCCTGATTATACCCATTTTATCGAAGAGGAACAGATTTCTTGAGAAACGCAACTAATCTGTAGCAACTAGTATTAGAACAGAGATCCTTTACCAGTTACTCTCTGTGACCATTTATTATAAATACATTCCACTAAGTTTACATATCAAAGCGTCTTCTAACTGGTTTAACAGTTAGCTTTTGCTCCCTAACAGACCAGCCCAACATTTGATGGAATAAGGCAATAAGTATTACCTCATGGGTCTCCACATTGACTGGGCAGTCGCGGTATTGGTTGAACTTGGCCGTTCTTCCCAAGGGCTCTTTCATGGTCCTGTAGTCAATTGTGGGTTAGCTGAAGTCAGGCCTTGCCCCTCTTGGCCGGGACTCTCTTGGCCAGCCCAGGTTTGAGAAGCCATTTTTAATCTGCTACACTGAGCATGCCTTCTAATCAGTTTGAATGTCACAGGAAGGTATTCTTTGGGCCAGTTATTATCCTCTTTGTATTAGTCATTTATAAATCGAAGAGCACAAAAAGAAAGCAAAAGTGACTCAGCTTCTTTCTACAGGGCTTTTTTGATATCCCAGTGGATAATTTGTACGCGGAGCCAGCTGTCCTGAAATGGATCAGGGAAAACATCTCTGAGTGGAGGAACTGCACTATTGTCTCCCCCGATGCTGGTGGAGCTAAGAGGTACGGCCAAACTGTGCATTGTTCTCACAGTACTGGGGATATCTTTCAGACAGCTATGTCAGAAAGTTGACATTTTTCTAGCAAGTGACAGTTTTTAAGTTCAGTTGACCCTTGAACAGCATGGGGATTAGGGCATCGACCTCCCCACCCCCTGCCCCATGCACTCCAAAATCCGCATATAACTTTTGACCACCTCAGAACTTAACTACTTAACTAACTTAACAACAACCAGCTGTTGACCAGAAGTGTTACCAAAAACATAAACAGTCAATTAACACACTTCGTATTTTACGTGTGTTATAGATAGTATTACAACAAAGCAAGCTAGAGAAAAGAAACTGTTGTTGAGAGAATACATTTACAGCATGGTACTGCATCAAGAAAAATCTATTTATAAGTGGACCTGCACAGTTGAAACCCATGTTTTTCAAGGGTCACGTATACTTCAGAATGGGTGTATCAGTAGCTGGGACACGAGCTGGACATAGTTTTACTGACCTGAGTCACTGCCAGAAAGTGACAGAAAGACAAGGCAGCCTAGAGGGGGTCCTTAAGTAGTTGCAGTGTTGTAGGCTTGACTGAACCGCATTAGTAACTTGGCACCACAGAGCTAGCAAGCAACACCACTGTGAACCCATCCAGAAGGCTGGGAAATTGGGGTTTCCAGTGAATGGCACCAGCTATTGAACCATGTGCTATTATTGGACAAATAGGCTTTCACTCCCCTCATGATGCTGTTGGTTCGACCCGTGTTAACCCTGGCATTGAGACATTAAGCAGGAGGGAAAATAAAATATGGTAACTTTATATTTAAAACCAAGACCTTAACATTTTAAACAAACTGATTGCCAGGCATTGCCAGTTTCAGTGCTTCACAGCTCACATGGTGCCGACTAAGAGCTCTTGATTTCCTTAGTGGATCACTCATTAGTAATGCATTCAAAAATCTGACACATGTTCTTCTTGTTGTGGAAATAGAATGAAGAGGCTACAAAACACAGATGATTGGGGAAAGCTAATTCCAGTCTTTCTAAAGGCCATTTAAATCTTCAATGACTGTTTGTCCACAACCTCTTTATTTCAGTAACTCCAACAGAACTGATAAGCTGAGCACTTGAGTTCCGTTATCCAGCCAGATGTGTGGCTCTGTGAGTCTCATGTAATCGATAGTTATTATCTGTAAAAGCGACAGAGCCGAAAAAGCATCCCCCTAATGGCAGTTGTCAAACTTGTCTTAACTTGTTGGGCATTATTTTCACATCTTGCCATGGGACATAGAAAATTGTCGTGTTTGAAACAAATAATCAAGCCAAGATCTTCTTTCCAAAGTTGGGTATAGGAAAACTGCCTTTAGTAGGTGACTTATTGCCACATGACCACTCTGTGTGTGTGTTTATAATTCTCTTTCCATAGTGGAGGATTTGCTGACTGAGTAGCTATCAGTTTGGTCTTGGCAGGGTTTTTGGAGTAGGTAGAGGTCCCTGTGTGATTGTGGTTTGCACAGAGTTTTCCCCTCCATGGTGTAGGGAGTGACTTTTTCCAGCCCTTCCTGCTTTGTCAGTCACTGATTTTTTTTTTAATGTTTATTTTTGAGAGAACGTGAGAACACGAGCAGGGGAGGGGGCAGAGAAAGTGGGAGACACAAAATCCGAAGCAGTCTCTAGGCTCTGCCCTGTCAGCACAGAGCCTGATGCAGGGCTAGAACCCACGAACTGTGGGACCATGACCTGAACCAAAGTCAGAAGCTTAACTGACTGAGCCACTCAGGTGTCCCCTGTCAGTCTTTGATTTTGTTGGCCATGGAGTATGGGCAGTCTGGGATGCTTGAGCTAATTGAGCATGCATTTGTCTTGGATGAGTAAACATTCCAAGGAGATTGGTTATTCTTATGTTCTATGCCCACACAATTCTAGTAATGGGGAACACAAGGTATGGTTCATTTAGATCAGGATACATAAGCTGTTCAGGTTGTGGTTTGGATCTTGCACGTTCTCTATTATATGGTCACAGGCTCTCCCCTGTCCAGCACAAACTCCGTTATATGACCATAGGCACAATGGAAATCAGACATAATGCTCTGGTTGTATCAGTGCTGCATTAAAAAAACAAGACCTGGGACGCCAGGGTGGCTCAGTCACTTGAACGTCTGACTCTTGATTTTGGCTCAGGTCACGATCCCAGGGTTGTAGGATCAAGCCCTGTGTGGGGCTCTGTACTGAGCGTGGAGTCTGCTTAAGATTCTCTCTCTCTCTAAAATGAAAAAATAAAAACAAGACCCAAACCACAGGCTTCTTCATGCACGATGATGGCACAGTGGAGCATGGACCTACATGTTACTGGAACAGCGTGCTGTCATTTACATGGGATGGATTTCTGTCTGAGTGAATTCTGTGGTACTTTGTCATCAAAGATTTGTCTTCTGTGTCACTTTCTAGTTTGGTTTATGTTATTTTGTAATAGAAAAATAAGACATTTTGATTTGTTGGCAATCCTTCGGGGTGTCCAAGCAAGATGTCCCATTTTCCTGATTAATTGGTACAGTGTTCCTTGTAGTGCTCCTAAAAGGAACATCCAAGCTCAGTGCCCATGTACAGTTGACACTGACAGTTGGTGGATCACTGGGGGTAAGCACGTGAGCGCACAGGCACTGGAATGGGCTGGGGACTTACTCCTCTCCTGTCAGAGGCTCAGGTTCACTTCTCATCACATCCGTGCATCCAGTTGGGACAGTCTGTGCACCCCCGGCATTAGCTAAAGGAAGTCTTCTTTCTCTTCCCTTCTGCTGCCAGTCTATTAAATGAATGTGCCTTAGCATCCTGCTGCTTCCCAGGACCGGTGAGGCATCTGGCTCTCCCCTGCTGTAAACCAGAATTAATTATAATTGAAGTCTGACTAATCTCAGGATACAGATGCATTAGTCTCTAAAACATGCTTTGTGACGTTTGCCTTTGAGAAGCCAGTCAAGCAGAGTTGTTTTCTTCCAGCCCCAGGAACAGTTTGGTTTCGAAGAGTGGTCTCCCTGAAAAACAAACCCACTGTTTAGTCCCTGTGTTGGCATCTTTAGGAGACACACACACACACACACACACACACACACACACACACTGTTTGAACTGTGAACGCGCCGCTGTCTTGCAGAGTGACCTCCATCGCAGACCGGTTGAATGTGGACTTCGCTCTGATTCACAAAGAACGGAAGAAGGCCAATGAAGTAGACCGCATGGTGCTGGTGGGAGATGTGAAGGATCGGGTGGCCATCCTGGTAGATGACATGGCCGACACCTGTGGCACAATCTGCCATGCGGCTGACAAGTGAGTGCCAAGAGGTGGTGGGGCCAGTGGTTAGAAGTGAAAAGCTAACTGCTTGCTATCTGCAGGTGAATTGAGGGAGATGAGAACTATCTTTGGGAGTTTTTATTACCCTAGGCTTGAATTGCAATATGCATCAATTGATGAATATTTTATTTTTCCTCCAGATTCACTTAGTTATTTTTTTCTTACTGTGCTCAACTATATAAAACATAAATTTGCCACTTTGACCATTAAGTGTACAATTCAGTGGCGTTAGATACATTCGCAGTATGTGCAACTATCACTGCTGTATTTCCAAAATGTTATCACTCTGAATACTCTACTTTTGATAGTTGTTTTTAAAATTTTTTTTAATGTTTTATTTATTTTTGAGAGAGAGAGACAGAGACAGAATCTGAAGCAAGCTCCAGGCTCTGAGCTGTCAGCACAGAGCCCGACGCAGGGCTCAAACTCACGAACTGCGAGATCATGACCTGAGCCCAAGTCGGATGCTTAACTGATTGAGCCACCCAGGCACCCCCTTGATAGTTTTTTTTTTAATTTTTTTTTAACGTTTATTTATTTTTGAGACAGAGAGAGACAGAGCATGAATGGGGGAGGGTCAGAGAGAGAGGGAGACACAGAATCTGAAACAGGCTCCAGGCTCTGAGCTGTCAGCACAGAGCCTGACTCAGGGCTCGAACTCACAGACCGCAAGATCATGACCTGAGCCGAAGTCAGACGCTTAACCGACTGAGCCACCCAGGTGCCCCGATAGTTTTTTTTTTTTAAGAAACAAATTAAGGTAGAAATGTATAGGCCTGAACAGACAGGACTATACAGTTGGCCCTTGAACACAGATTTCAACTGTGTGAGTCCACTTATTGTGCTTTTTTTTGGTAAATACAGTAGAGGACTATAAATGTATTTTCTCTTCCTTATGATTTTCTTAATAACATTTTCTTTTCTCTAGCCTATTTTATTGTAAAAATACAGCATATGGGGCGCCTGTTGGGTAAGTGTCTGTCTTTGGCTCGGGTCATGATCTCATGGTTCATGAATCTAAGCCCTGCATCAGGCTCTGTGCTGACAGTGTGGAGCCTGCTTGGGATTCTCTCTCCCTCTCTCTCTGCCCCTCCCCCACTTGTGCACTTGCTCTCTCTCTAAATAAATAAAACTAAATAAAATAAAAATAAAGCATATACTATAACATGCAGAATATGTCTGAATGGACTTTATGTTATCGATGAGGCTTCTGGTCAGCAGGAGGGTATTAGTTATGATTTGGGTGAGTCAAAAGTTGTGCTCAGATTTTCAACTATGGGGGTGGGTGGTTGACACCCCTAACCCCCATGTTGTTCCAGGGTATATAGTATTTTCCTATTTATATTTTACCTAAGCCAGAAACCCTGGTCCTACCTCTTGACTGTCCATTTTAGTTGCTACCACCTTCATTCATGTTATTTCTCCTCTCTTGCCTGCACTGTTCTAAACTGCCTTCACTCTGTTCTCTCTGCTGCTGGTAATCAATCTCTTACCTCCCCAGTCTGTCTTCTCTCACACTGCCTCCCCTCTTGCGAATCTGTCTAAAACTAAGGCTAGATACCATCACTCCTCTCCTTTAAAACCTTAAGTGGCTCCCCATTGCTTATAATCCACATTACTGTGGACAGCATAGTTTTTCGTGATTTTTCCTTAACCTCTGGGTGTCTGTGCCAGGCACAGGCCCTGGCATATAATAGGGGCTAAGAAAATATTTGTGTGCTGAATGAGTGCTGATTTGGATCCTGGAGTATACATTTATAAAACTCATTTCGTCCTTGTATTATTAAGGTAATGCTAATTGCTGTAACAGATCAACTCCCTGAAATGTCAGTTGGTTAATGCGATAGTTCTTGTTTGTGGTTTAACTCCAGTGCAAGTATTCCTCTTTTGGTTTTGTAGTGCCACATCTTTAACATAAGGCTTCCAAGATTACCTTGGAAGACATTTCCATTTTGGCCAGCCAGAAAGGGAGAAAAGAGCATGGAGAATCACCCGTGGAAGATTTTTTTAAATATCTTTTTTTAATTTTTATTTATTTTTGAGAGAGAGAAAGAGAGCATGAGTGGGGGAGGGCCAGAGAGAGAGGGAGACACAGAATCTGAAGCAGGCTCCAGGCTCTGAGCTGTCAGCATAGGGCCCAATGCGGGGCTCGAACCGTGAGATCATGACCTGAGCTGAAGTTGGATGCTTAACCGACTGAGCCAGGCAGGCACCCCACCCATGGAAGATTTTTATAAGCCCAACCAGTTGTGTACGTTGTATCTGCCCACATTCTGATAGCTAGAATTAAGGCATATGGTCACTCCTAACTATGCAAGAGATACTGGGAAAGGTAGTCCAGCCGTGTGCCCAGGAAAAAAAGGAGATGGATTTCCTTGAGCATAGCAGTCTGTACCAGTCTCACTATGTTAATCCAAACCTATTCAGATCAGTTCTTAGTCCATATATTTGTCTTTGCTGTGAACCGAATTGTGTCTCTCCTAAAATTCATATGTTGTGGTTCTAGGCCCCCTAGTGCGATGATATTTGGAGATGGGGCCTTCGGGAGGTCACTAGGTTTAGATGAGGTCACGAGGGTGGGACCGTCTCATGATGGGAATAGTGCTCTTGTGAGCAGAGACACCAGAGAGCTGATTACCCCATGCATATGTGCACACAGAGGTCACATGAGTGCACAATGAGACAGCGGCTGCCAACAAGCCACAGGGAGAGGCCTCAGGATGAAGGTCACCCTGTCACCACATTAATCTTAGGGTTCCCGGCCTCCAGGACTGTGAAATAAAGTTCTGTCTTTGAAGGCACACAGTCTGTGGTATTTTGCTATGGCAGCCCAAGCTGACTAATACACTCCTCTCCCCGAACTCAGGTCCTGTGGTGACAGGTGAGATTAATCCAAAGCATCTCTGCTTCTTCCTCTAGACTTCTCTCAGCTGGAGCCACCAGAGTTTATGCGATCTTGACTCATGGAATCTTTTCTGGCCCGGCCATTTCCCGCATTAACAATGCATGCTTTGAAGCAGTAGTCGTCACCAATACCATACCTCAGGAGGATAAGATGAAGCATTGCTCCAAAATACAGGTAAGGATGCAATTCTTGCAAAATACTCTAAGTATTTATTTAGGAGGTGGTTTCATACATTGAATTGGGTGTCTATGTTCTGAAGCCTCCCCGCTTTGCTCTTAAGGGCTCAGTCTGTCATCAGGATCTGTGGTCCAAAAGTAAGAAAACAAAATCAGGTTTAAAAGATTCAAGTTGCTAGATGTACCTCTGGAGGATGGAGTGCCAGGGATGCTACATTTCAACAGACTGTCTCAGTGATTGTGATACCCGCTCACATTTACAAGTCCTTGCTCTGCAGTATGTGTGTCTCACTATTAACTGTTGGCCCCTGCAGACATAACATGAAACCTTTGAACCAGTAGTACACCCCTTAGGATGGCAGCGTTTCTCAAAGCATGCTCTGGAAACAAAGTTCATTACCTATGGTCCTTGTTAAAATGCAGATTCCTTTGCTCCATCTGAGACGTGCACAACCAAGAGGTCCTGGGGCCACTGTTTTAATTCCCCAAGGAATTAGACACTAAAGTTCGAGTACTGTTGTATCAAAAGAACAAGGCCTTGCTTAATTAAAGTGTACAGTAGTCCATTCGCTTTCTGAAATTAATATGTAGAATTGGAGCATCCATGTCCTTCTTAAGGATTTTTTTTTCCAGCTTAAATGGGTTTTTTTTTCATTCCTAAGAATTTGTAAATGTCAACCCACCACCACCTTGGTGAGTCTGAGTGAGGGGTTTTCCTCCATTAGCACTTTGACTCTTTCCTAAGTGGTGATACTAAAAATACAACGCAGAGGAGCACCTGGTCGGCTGTCAGTTAAGCGTCTGACTCTTGATTTCAGCTCAGGTCATGATCTCACGGGTCTGTGAGTTTGAGCCCTGAGTCAGGCTCTCTGCTATCAGGAGAGCCTGCTTCAGATCCTCTATCTCCTTCTCTCTCTGCCCCTGCCTGACTCATGCTTGCTCTCCCTCTCTCTCTCAAAAACTAAACGTAAAAAAAAAAAAGGCTGCAGAATGGCTGGGTGTGGCTCCCAAAGGGAAATAGCACAGTGCAGCTGTTTTAAGAGGAAGGACCCTCACAGGTCTGCTCCTCAGTGTCTACAAAAGGGTGGGTCCTCTGTCTGGGTGTTCCTAACCTGCCGATTTTCTCACTTTCCTAGGTGATTGACATCTCAATGATCCTCGCAGAAGCCATCAGGAGAACTCACAACGGGGAGTCCGTTTCCTACCTGTTCAGCCATGTCCCTTTATAATAGAATTACTGCTGAGGCTTTTTACAAATAAAGTGAACCCCGCTCCTTGTTCTCCCTTGGCATTTGATGAAAAATCCAGCAGAAAACCCAGCTTGCTCCAGTGTAGCTTTCCACACCCCACATCAAGTATATTAGCGTTTCTCCTAAATTAGAGAAAGACGGATTGAGACTCACTGCTGGGATTTCCTTCCTCCGTTGTCTCATTCCGGCTTCTTGGATTCTGTGAGCCTCGCAGCTTTGCAGCTTTAACCACAGCCGAACTGCTGCAAGATTGCAGGCTTGAGAGGGTGTTGTGTTGTAGGGGTGTTTGAAGTTGATGAGGGAAGCTCAGACTACTTTGCATGTGAATTCTTCAGGGTTTCCTTGGTTCCGAACCACTGGTGACAAAGCCGAACCACTGGTGACAAAGCCGACCCAGTTCCTATCCCCCAACCCCCAACCTGTGAAAAGCTCTCAAAAGTCTATGCTAAATTACAGCAGGAACCCTAGGCAGCCCCAACCCAGCTCTGGTTGCTGAGTCCTGTAAAGCAGGAGCCAGCGGGCAGCTCTCTGGTTGGCGGGGGTGGGGGGGTGCGCTGAGGGGTGGCAGCACACAGGGCAGTGAATGCTTCTTGGGAGGAAATAGCCTGATCCTTCACCCCCTGCTTGGGGACTGTGTCCCTTGGATTCTCCTTTGTACCTGTTCCTTTACATTTGACTTGACATTCAGCCATCTTGCCCTTTCCCTGGCCAAAAAACCCTCTCAGGCCCAAATGTTCCTTGTACTACAGTCTTCTGGAAAGCAAACTTACCCCCTGCTACGTGATCTCTAACATTTACATGGGATTGTTTCTGCTGTAGCTTAATCTTCCTGAGCCCGCTACCACCCTGGTAGTAGGTTTTAGGTGGGGTCGTAGTGCCTTTAGATTAATTTAAATATCTCATTTTCATCTTCCTCCCATTGATTTGGCCTCTCCAGTGACCTGAGATTTCTGTTAAAAAGGTTGATGTTACTGTTTACTGTCTCTTGTAGAGGAAACTAATAAAGTGTCTTTGTGTGATTGTGGATCTGTATCATATCTGTACCGGTCTTTCTGCCAAAGGTTTGGTCTAGGTGTCTTACGGCCCAGTGATCACTCTTCTGTGCTTCCAGACTGTCAGTTGCATTGTTAAGCCAAGAGAAGACCTTGGCCGCAGTTTTATCCAACCTTCAGACCTTAAGATGTCTGGGGTGTGCTAAGAACTAGATACAACGTGGGAGAGAGGGAAGATGGCGGCGTAGGAGGACGCTGGGCTCACCGCGCGTCCTGCTGATCACTTAGATTCCACCTACACCTGCCTAAATAACCCAGAAAACCACCAGAGGATTAGCAGAACGGAGTCGCTGGAGCCAAGCGCAGACGAGAGGCACACGGAAGAGGGTAGGAAGGGCGGCGAGGCGGTGCGCGCTCCACGGACTGGCGGGAGGGAGCCGGGGCGGAGGGGCGGCTCGCCGGCCAAACAGAGCCGCCGAGTCTGGCTTGCAAAAAGTGGAGGGGCCTGACGGACTGTGTTCCGACAGCAAGCGCGACTTAGCGGCTGGGAGGTCATAAGTTAACAGCTCTGCTCAGAAAGCGGGAAGGCTGGAGGACAAAGGGAAGGAGAGCTGCTGAGCCCCCGGACCACAGAGCTCAGTTTGGTGGGGAACAAAGGCACTCGCCAGCGCCATCTCCCCCGCCCATCCCCCAGCCAAAATCCCAAAGAGAACCAGTTCCTGCCAGGGAACTTGCTCACTCCGGGCAAACACCCAACTCTGCGCTTCTGCGGAGCCAAACCTCCGGCAGCGGATCTGACTCCCTCCTGCTGCCACAGGGCCCCTCCTGAAGTGGATCACCTAAGGAGAAACAAGCTAAGCCTGCCCCTCCTGCCCCTGTGCACCTTGCCTACCCACCCCAGCTAAGACGCCAGATCCCCAGCATCACAAGCCTGGCAGTGTGCAAGTAGCCCAGACAGGCCACCCCACCCCACAGTGAATCCCACCCCTAGGAGAGGGGAAGAGAAGGCACACACCAGTCTGACTGTGGCCCCAGCGGTGGGCTGGGGGCAGACATCAGGTCTGACTGCGGCTCCGCCCACCAACTCCAGCTATACACCACAGCACAGGGGAAGTGCCCTGCAGGTCCTCACCACGCCAGGGACTATCCAAAATGACCAAGCGGAAGAATTCCCCTCAGAAGAATCTCCAGGAAATAACAACAGCTAATGAGCTGATCAAAAAGGATTTAAATAATATAACAGAAAGTGAATTTAGAATAATAGTCATAAAATTAATCGCTGGGCTTGAAAACAGTATAGCTGACAGCAGAGAATCTCTTGCTACAGAGATCAAGGGACTAAGGAACAGTCACGAGGAGCTGAAAAACGCTTTAAACGAAATGCATAACAAAATGGAAACCACCACGGCTCGGATTGAAGAGGCAGAGGAGAGAATAGGTGAACTAGAAGATAAAGTTATGGAAAAAGAGGAAGCTGAGAAAAAGATAAAAAAATCCAGGAGTATGAGGGGAAAATTAGAGAACTAAGTGATACACTAAAAAGAAATAATCTACGCATAATTGGTATCCCAGAGGAGGAAGAGAGAGGGAAAGGTGCTGAAGGGGTACTTGAAGAAATAATAGCTGAGAACTTCCCTGAAGTGGGGAAGGAAAAAGGCATTGAAATCCAAGAGGCACAGAGAACTCCCTTCAGACGTAACTTGAATCGATCTTCTGCATGACATATCATAGTGAAACTGGCAAAATACAAGGATAAAGAGAAAATTCTGAAAGCAGCAAGGGGTAAACGTGCCCTCACATATAAAGGGAGACCTATAAGACTCGTGACTGATCTCTCTTTTGAAACTTGGCAGGCCAGAAAGAATTGGCACGAGATTTTCAGGGTGCTAGACAGAAAAAATATGCAGCCGAGAATCCTTTATCCAGCAAGTCTGTCATTTAGAATAGAAGGAGAGATAAAGGTCTTCCCAAACAAACAAAAACTGAAGGAATTTGTCACCACTAAACCAGCCCTCCAAGAGATCCTAAGGGGGACCCTGTGAGACAAAGTACCAGAGACATCACTACAAGCATAAAACATACAGACATCACAATGACTCTAAACCCATATCTTTCTATAATAACACTGAATGTAAATGGATTAAATGCGCCAACCAAAAGACATAGGGTATCAGAATGGATAAAAAAACAAGACCCATCTATTTGCTGTCTACAAGAGACTCATTTTAGACCTGAGGACACCTTTAGATTGAGAGTGAGGGGATGGAGAACTATTGATCATGCTACTGGAAGCCAAAAGAAAGCTGGAGTAGCCATACATATATCAGACAAACTAGACTTTAAAGGCTGTAACAAGAGATGAAGAGGGACATTATATAATAGTGACAGGGTCTATCCATCAGGAAGAGCTAACAGTTATAAATGTCTATGCGCCGAATACTGGAGCGCCCAAATATATAAAACAATTACTCATAAACATAAGCAACCTTATTGATAAGAATGTGGTAATTGCAGGGGACTTTACCACCCCACTTACAGAAATGGATAGATCATCTAGACACACGGTCAATAAAGAAACAAGGGCCCTGAATGAGACATTGGGTCCGATGGACTTCACAGATCTATTTAGAACTCTGCATCCCAAAGCAACAGAATATACTTTCTTCTCGAGTGCACATGGAACATTCTCCAAGATAGATCATATACTGGGTCACAAAACAGCCCTTCATAAGTTTACAAGAATTGAAATCATACCATGCATACTTTCAGACCACAATGCTATGAAGCTTGAAATCAACCACAGAAAAAAGTCTGGAAAACCTCCAAAAGCATGGAGGTTAAAGAACACCCGACTAACGAATGAGTGGGTCAACCAGGCAATTAGAGAAGAAATTAAAAAATATATGGAAACAAACGAAAATGAAAATACAACAATCCAAACGCTTTGAGACGCAGCGAAGGCAGTCCTGAGAGGAAAATACATTGCAATCCAGGCCTATCTCCAGAAACAAGAAAAATCCCAAATACAAAATCTAACAGCACACCTAAAGGAAATAGAAGCAGAACAGCAAAGGCAGCCTAAACCCAGCAGCAGAAGAGAAATAATAAAGATCAGAGCAGAAATAAACAATATAGAATCTAAAAAAACTGTAGAGCAGATCAACGAAACCAAGAGTTGGTTTTTTGAAAAAATAAACAAAATTGACAAACCTCTAGCCAGGCTTCTCAAAAAGAAAAGGGAGATGACCCAAATAGGTAAAATCATGAATGAAAATGGAATGATGACAACCAATCCCTCAGAGATACAAACAATTATCAGGGAATACTATGAAAAATTATATGCCAACAAATTGGACAACCTGGAAGAAATGGACAAATTCCTGAACACCCACACTCTTCCAAAACTCAATCAGGAGGAAATAGAAAGCTTGAACAGACCCATCACCAGCGAAGAAATTGAATCGGTTATCAAAAATCTCCCAACAAATAAGAGTCCAGGACCAGATGGCTTCCCACGGGAGTTCTACCAGACGTTTAAAGCAGAGATAATACCTATCCTTCTCAAGCTATTCCAAGAAATAGAAAGGGAAGGAAAACTTCCAGACTCATTCTAGGAAGCCAGTATTACTTTGATTCCTAAACCAGACAGAGACCCAGTAAAAAAAGAGAACTACAGGCCAATATCCCTGATGAATATGGATGCAAAAATTCTCAAGAAGATACTAGCAAATCGAATTCAACGGCATATAAAAAGAATTATTCACCATGATCAAGTGGGATTCACTCCTGGGATGCAGGGCTGGTTCAACATTCGCAAATCAATCAACGTGATACATCACATTAACAAAAAAAAGAGAAAAACCATATGATCCTGTCAATCGATGCAGAAAAGGCCTTTGACAAAATCCAGCACCCTTTCTTAATAAAACCCCTTGAGAAAGTCGGGATAGAAGGAACGTACTTAAAGATCATAAAAGCCATTTATGAAAAGCCCACAGCTAACATCATCCTCAACGGGGAAAAAGAGCTTTTTCCCTGAGATCAGGAACACGACAGGGATGCCCACTCTCACCGCTGTTGTTTAACATAGTGCTGGAAGTTCTAGCATCAGCAATCAGACAACAAAAGGAAATCAAAGGCATCCAAATGGGCAAAGATGAAGTCAAGCTTTCGCTTTTTGCAGATGACATGATATTATACATGGAAAATCCGATACACTCCACCAAAAGTCTGCTAGAACTGATACATGAATTCAGCAAAGTTGCAGGATACAAAATCAATGTACAGAAATGAGTTGCGTTCTTATACACTAACAATGAAGCAACAGAAAGACAGATAAAGAAACTGATCCCATTCACAATTGCACCAAGAAGCATAAAATACCTAGGAATAAATCTAACCAAAGATGTAAAGGATCTGTATGCTGAAAACTATAGAAAGCTTATGAAGGTAATTGAAGAAGATTTAAAGAAATGGAAAGACATTCCCTGCTCATGGATTGGAAGAATAAATATTGTCAAAATGTCAATACTACCCAAAGCTATCTACACATTCAATGCAATCCCAATCAAAATTGCACCAGCATTCTTCTCGAAACTAGAACAAGCAATCCTAAAATTCATATGGAACCACAAAAGGCCCCGAATAGCCAAAGTAATGTTGAAGAAGAAGACCAAAGCAGGAGGCATCACAATCCCAGACTTCAGCCTCTACTACAAAGCTGTCATCATCAAGACAGCATGGTATTGGCACAAAAACAGACACATAGACCAATGGAATAGAATAGAAACCCCAGAACTAGACCCACAAACGTATGGCCAACTAATCTTTGACAACGCAGGAAAGAACATCCAATGGAAAAAAGACAGTCTCTTTAACAAATGGTGCTGGGAGAACTGGACAGCAACATGCAGAAGGTTGAAACTAGACCACTTTCTCACACCATTCACAAAAATAAACTCAAAATGGATAAAGGACCTGAATGTGAGACAGGAAACCATCAAAACCCTAGAGGAGAAAGCAGGAAAAGACCTCTCTGACCTCAGCCGTAGCAATCTCTTACTCGACACATCCCCAAAGGCAAGGGAATTAAAAGCAAAAGTGAATTACTGGGACCTTATGAAGATAAAAAGCTTCTGCACAGCAAAGGAAACAACCAACAAAACGAAAAGGCAACCAACGGAATGGGAAAAGATATTTGCAAATGACATATCGGACAAAGGGCTAGTATCCAAAATCTATAAAGAGCTCACCAAACTCCACACCCGAAAAGCAAATAACCCAGTGAAGAAATGGGCAGAAAACATGAATAGACACTTCTCTAAAGAAGACATCCGGATGGCCAACAGGCACATGAAAAGATGTTCAGCATCGCTCCTTCTCAGGGAAATACAAATCAAAACCACACTCAGGTATCACCTCACGCCAGTCAGAGTGGCCAAAATGAACAAATCAGGAGACTATAGATGCTGGAGAGGATGTGGAGAAACGGGAACCCTCTTGCACTGTTGGTGGGAATGCAAATTGGTGCAGCCGCTCTGGAAAGCAGTGTGGATGTTCCTCAGAAAATTGAAAATAGACCTACCCTATGACCCAGCAATAGCACTGCTAGGAATTTATCCAAGGGACACAGGAGTACTGATGCATAGGGGCACTTGTACCCCAATGTTCATAGCAGCACTCTCAACAATAGCCAAATTATGGAAAGAGCCTAAATGTCCATCAACTGATGAATGAAGAAATTGTGGTTTATATACACTATGGAATACTACGTGGCAATGAGAAAAAATGAAATATGGCCTTTTGTAGCAACGTGGATGGAACTGGAGAGTGTGATGCTAAGTGAAATAAGCCATACAGAGAAAGACAGATACCATATGGTTTCACTCTTATGTGGATCCTGAGAAACTTAACAGGAACCCATGGGGGAGGGGAAGGAAAAAAAAAAAAAAAGAGGTTAGAGTGGGAGAGAGCCAAAGCATAAGAGACTGTTGAGAACTGAGAGCAAACTGAGGGTTGATGGGGGGTGGGAGGGAGGAGAGGGTGGGTGATGGGTATTGAGGAGGGCACCTTTTGGGATGAGCACTGGGTGTTGTATGGAAACCAATTTGACAATAAATTTCATATATAAATAAAAAAAAAAGAACTAGATACAACGTGATTCTGTGCATTGTATCTGAATTACAGCGTCTGTGAGGCCTGCTGGATCTCTCATTCTTATTCCTGGGGAATAGGAATCCAAGTGCTTTCTCAGAGGAAGAGTGTAGTCTTTATAATTTATTCATTTTGGAACCAATTTTGCCAAATGTAACATTTCCCTCCATCAGTAGTTGATACATGTGTGGCATTTAATTTCAGGCCTTCTAATTAAACACTGGGGAAGGTAAATGTGTACAATTGAATGAATGCTAACGCATCCCAGAAGGTGAAGGGATTTTTTTTGGTGCATCATCAAATCAGGACGCTCTTTAACTTCGGGAGAAGCCACATGCTTCTTGCTTTTGTTTGCTCTGGTTGTGCTTTATGTTGAATAATGGGATGTTGACTTTACCATGAGTGTTCTGAAAAAAAAGTGATTCAAAAGGGGACTGAAATGAGCTATGGAGTGTGTGCCTCCGGCCCGCTAGCCTTCTTTCACCGCAAGTGCTCTGGGAGAAGCTGACATGGAGAACCAAGTGCCCTATCCTGCCAGTCACAACTTCCTGAAGCATTGGACCCATTGATCAGGGCTTGCTGCGCCATAACTTTTGGACTCTATTGTGGGCCCCTTTGGGTAATCCAGTTCCTAGAATGAGGTTTTAAGGTCATTCAGGAAAGGCCTTCAGTCCCCACCTGTGGCCCCTGTGCCTGGGGGAAGGTCAGTATTCAATTCCCTGTGACACTCAGCAGAGTTCCATAAGCACCTCCACCACCCTTCTTTTTGGGAGAAACCCAAGGGTCCTGGATGGTAAGTGACTCCCAACTGGGGAATAGCAGCAGGAACAGACCTGGTGGGGTGTAAGGAGGAGATACCGAAGCTGAACAGAGTTGCAGCCCGATCACAGTTGGAGCTATACCTGTAATAGGTGTAGGACCACTTCTGAGCAAAAGGCATCACCAGGTTCTCTACATCCCTCACCTCCCACCCTCAGAACCAGAGGAAGGGAGGTTACTTGGAACAAGGCTAATCTCATTGAGTCCCCAAGCTAAAGATTCAGTTCATCTCAAACTGGGGACTGCTGGTCTCCTTGCCAGATTTGGAAATAGAAGCATTTTCTGCTAGAGTTCATTTTTTTTTAGGTTTTTGAAAATGTTTACTTTTAGGAGAGAGAGAGTGCGTGAGCGCAAGCAGGGGGAGGGGCAGAGAAAGAGGGAGACGCAGAATCTGAAGTGGGCTCCAGGCTCTGAGCTGTCAGCACAGAGCCCAATGCGGGGCTTGAACTCACGCAGCACAAGATCATGACCTGAGCCAAAGTCAGATGCTTAACTGACAGCCACCCAGGTTCCCCCCTGCTACAGTTCATTTAATTTGACTATTAATAACATGTAGCCCTTGACGTGAAGGTTATTAGGATCATACAAAAAGCCTGAAATTAAGAAAAACTGCCCCTCTTAGTGATCTTGCCTCCTGCCATCTCCCTCTTACTAGCTCTTGGTGGAGGCGTGGGGAGGGGAAAAGGCTTCTGGAAAGGAATCTGGTTATTGGCGGCACCTCCCCCACAAATAACTCTAGAAGTGAGGGTGAAGGAAGAAAGTTCTGCGCTGTTGGTGGGCCCACCACTCAAGACTAGGGACCACTGAGGGAGTAACGGTCCTGTTTGTGAAAATAGCCATTACATTTGGTGAGGAGATGGAGTCAGCCTCCTACTTTTCAGTCTGCACCCCTAGTCTCCAGCCAGATGCCTCTTCAGTTGAAGGGCTCCTGGAGCCCTGAGCCCCAGCTTCCTCTGCCTCTGGTCTCCCCTTGCCCTGCCTTTGCTGGGCATTTTGTCTTTGTTGCCCTTGATGATGCTTCCTGCCACCAGTGCATACACAATATGACCAAAAGAGGTTTGGCTGGAGGAGCACCATGCATCTTGGGAGTCCTCTAGGGATGCCAGAGCACCCCTCCCCCATCACATAACTGGGGTCGCCAGTCATACATTACTGCCCACTCAATGGCTGCCAGTGGGAGAAGAGGATTAGAGTTAACACAACCATGGGGGCAGGAACATACTGGAAGTTAATTCACACCTCATTTTCAGGCCAAGGATTGACCTTGTGCCTGTTAGTCATTTGCTGCCTTTTGCCAACTGCTGGCTCCCCCGGAAGACTGTTCTTACCAGCTCATCCTTTTGCAAGTGATTATCCCAAAGAATACACCATGATATCTCTACCCTCCCGCACACACACACCAGTCATTGGCCCCTCGACACAGCTGCTCGGAACAGGTGGCTCCTGTCAGGTCATGGTTTAAAGGCAAGAATGCTACAGCTAGACTCCCCCCACTCCTTGTGCTTTACTCCTGCCATGTTTCAAGGTCTGCTTCTCTCTTGCAGATCTTTTTTCTACTAGTCTGAGACTCCTTGTTGAAGAAGAAAGCAAATTCTTCCCTGAATCCTGATAAAGTTCGATGCTCCATAAACTCTTTGATAAAACCGTTTCCTCTAAGTCCCATGTTTCAAAGCATAGTTATTTATAACTGTAGGGGAGCTAAGAGAGCGACAGGCATATTCAGACCCGGACAGCCTGTGGTAATGATTGTCTAGTTCTCTCCATAGCCCCAAAGATCGCCAAGGGAAAGGGCTTGTGGGGGCTAGATTCCCCCCACTCTGCCCTTCCTGAGACCACTCTTCTGTCTAAGCACAAGGGGCTACGAGAAAGAAGACACTCCTCCCAACCACCATCCCCTCGCTGCCTCTCTCTCTCCTTCCTGGGAAGGCCCAGATGCCCTTAGCCACTGATGTTACTTTTTTTTTTTCAAGTGAGCCCCGATGTGGGGCTCAAACTCACGACCCGAGACCAAGAGTCATTCATAGGCTCTACTGACTGAAGCAGCGAGGCGCCTCAGCCTTTGATGTTGCTAAGTAGTCTTGCCATGAAGCTTCTTAGGCCTGCTGTTCTTTTGGAGGATGTTCCCTTGGTTTTTCATTCACAGAATGAAGGGGAAGAAGAGACAAAGGGGCAGGGTAGCTCTCTCCAGCCCAGCCCTTGCTCACCTCCCCAGCCCCAGAGACCCTGAAACCTGGCTGGCTCCTTGCTGCAGCTTCAGTCCATGTGGGTGTGATCCTCTTTGTTGCTGGCCTATTGTATGCCCCTTGGTGACAGCCTACTGTCCCTGCCCATGCCCTAAGCCACCAGAGTGAGACTCTTCTCCATCTTTCCCTTTCCTGAGCTCTTTTCCCCCAAGATAGACCTCCAGTAGCTCAGCTACCAACTATAAAATTACAAAGAGGGGGAAGGGAAAGCTGATTTGAAAGCAAAATCAAACCGTGCAGTGTGGCAATAGGCCTTAATCTCATTTCCCTCCACCCGGCTTTGTGTTTTCAACTGGCTTGCATCTTTTATTTTTCAAGTCTCCACTGCCACACTCGGCGTGTCCATTCACTGCTACAGCTGGCTCTAGTTGTTTCATCCATATAGTTGCCATGAACCCACTCACATCTTGTGGTTCTGATCCAGGCTTTGCATATAAGACAAAAGAGGGCAGCCAGGCTTGACCAATCCATTTTGCCTGGGCAACACACGGAGCAGAGTTTTTCTGCCTCTGTCATGGAAATCAGCCTGGAGTCACACTACCCAACTTTTCTCCTCACCTTCCAAGTTCTTGGGGTAGGGCCTCCGGTGACAAGGTGGATGGGGACTCTGTGGTGCTGCAGGGGCTACAGCCAGGCAGGGGAGGAGCACCATGAGGAGAGGGCCACCCAGTAGAGGTTGAAGCCTGGCTTGAGGACACTGCCCCCTCTGGTCCCTTTCCTGCAGCTATCACCTGGCCCTCGGGCCCTGTCACTACAGACAAACTGCCACTAGGGGGAGCCAAGCAGAGGCTGGAGGGAACGGACACCTGGGAAAAATGGCTCAGGGCTTGAGACTCCTAAGCCCCTACTGGTCCTCCAGGTCCCCTCTTCCCCTTAATGTCCCCAGCAGCCAGGGGACAACACGGTGCCAAATTCATTCAGCACACGACAAGTTGCACAAAGTGTAAGTACATAGCTCCGTGTCTTTTCATGAACCAAGCGCTGTGCCAGATGCTAGGAACACAGAATCTGACAAGGTCCCCCACCTGGAGGCACTATGGTCTAGGGAGGGAAACAGGGCATTGGTGTGATAAGGGTGACGATGAGGCAAGAACAAGGTTCAATGGGAGCACAAGAGGTGAGCAACTCAGTCAGTGTTGGGAGTCAGGAAGACATCCTGGAGAAAATTATTTTGACTTTTGAAGCAGTTGATTAGAAATTGGCCAAAGGCGGAATGGGGAGAAGGATTTTTCAGGCAGACAGAATAGCATGTGCTTACCTGGGCACCCAAAAGAATGTGGCAGGTGTGTATGTGCGTGCACACGTGTGTGTTTGAGAGTAGGATGGGGAGCTGCGACCAGGGATGGGGCTGGTGAGACCAGACCACAAAGGATCTTCTTTTTTTAAAGTGTATTTATTTATTTTGAGAGAGAAAGAGACCGTGCAAGCAGCGGAGGGGCAAAGAAGGAGAGAGAAAATCCCAGGCAGGCTCCATGCAGTCAGCACAGAGCCCGACGTGGGGTGTCACCTCATGAACCATGAGTCAAGATCAAGAGTCAGATGATTAAACCACTGAGCCACCCAGGTGCTCCCAGGAAGGATCTTATAAGTAGAGCAACCACACACCTATGGTCCCAGTGTATTTATTGATAGCGCCCCCTTTCACTCTCAAAAGTGCCCTGGTTTGGATAACAATGCAAGCCTATAATATGGTAACCCTACTTGTAAGACATGCTAAAGTGTTTGAACTTTATCCTGGGAGCAAAGAGGAGCCACCCAGGGGTTTCGGCAGGGTGCTGACTGGATCAGAGTCACTCAGTTAAAACAGAATGGCAGTGAGGTGAAGAGTGGATGTGGGGTGGGCAGCAAGCGTGAAAGAGGAAGTGCAGGTAGGAAGCCGTGCAGTTGTCCGAGGGGAGGATGAGGGCAGCCGAGGTGAGAGAAGTGCTGGTGGAGAGAAGACCAATTTACAGTAGATCCGGGAGGAAAGTGCCACAGAACTGGGTGACATTTTGTTTTAATGTCATGATTGAGAGAGGAATCCAGGACAACTTCCATTCTTCTGGCTGAGTGCACGGCGGTCGCTGGTACTGTGGACTATGGGGATGATGCTGAAGTCTGGTTGTGGAATTGCTCAGTTTAAGGTACCTTGGACACCTCACCAGGAGGACTCAATGGGCAGCCATGGCAGCCAGCAGAGAAGTGGCCGTCAATACATTTTTGCCCAGATGCCATCTCCAGACAGTCATGAAGCGGTGGGGCTGGAGACCAGCCTTGAGTACTCTGGGTGTGTGAATCCAAAGGACAAGGAGAAGTAGGGGAGGTTATGGAACCAAAAGAAAGGTGGGAGAACAATGGAGAAAGGTAAAAAGGGTTTTAAATGCACAAGATAAAAATCTGGGCTACAGGTTACTTAAAGGGGAAAAATAAATAGAAGCCAACAGAAGGTTCTAAAAGAAATGAGTGGAGGTCTGTTGAAAATTATAGACAGCCTAGGGCAGCATTACAGACAATTTGGGAAACATGCCTGTGAAAAGCCTTCACTCATGTCACTTCATCACAATGACAATTATTTCAGTATATTTAGGAGGGATACAAAAGTGAAGGAAGAGCAGCAGTAGCAGGTTAACTAAAGAAGATCTACAGTAACCGTTTTAACAGGTCCAAGGCCAGACTTGGAAGGCTACATCAGCAACCCAGATAGGGAATAGCAATCAGAGGCTCATCTAAAGGGGGACAAGGGCTTCAGAACCCTGCGTCCATGCTGAACAGACTCCCTATGCTTTATTAAATATCAAAGTATTTTGAGATAATTGTAGATGCACATGTAGTTATGAAAAATAATAGAGATACCACAAGCCCTTCACCCAATTTCTCCTAATGTAGGTAACATCTTGCAGAACTGTAGTATAACATACAAACTGGAAGTGATTCACTGATACAAACAAGATATAAACAGCACGATTCATCACCACAAGGAGCCCTTCATTGCCTTGAAGAGCCACAGCCACTTCCCTTGAACCCCAGCATCCTCATTAATCCCTGGCAATTAACTCATCTATGCTCCATTTCCAACATCTTATCATTTCAAGAATGTTGTATAAATAGAATCATACAACATATAATCTTTTGGCTTTTTCTTTAAACTCAACCTGATTCTCTGGAGATTCACCCAAATTGCATTTCAATAGTTTGTTCCTTTTTAGTGCCGAGTAGAATTCCATGGTATACATGTACCAGTTTGTTCAACCATTTATCCATTGAAGGATATTTGTGTTTCCGAGTTTTGGCTCTGGAGAATAAAACCATTATTGACACTCATGTACTGGTTTTTGTGTGAGCCTAAGTTTTTAATTCTCTAGGATAAATGCCCAGAAATGCAGTGGCTGAGTCGTATGGTAGTGGCACGTTCAGTTGTTTGTTTTTTTAAGACACTGCCAAACTGGTTTCCAGAGTGGTTGGACCATTTCACATTCCTACCATCAATGTGTGAGTGGTCTGGCTTCAAACCCTCTATAGAAACGTAAAGATGAATGGAAATTAAGATGGATACACAAGCGCTTCAGCAAGGCTTGATGTTGAACTGAACAAGTTTTTCTCCTCCTCATTCTTGAAGCCTCTCCTCTCCTCTTCACTTGTTTTTCTGTAGAATCCTTTGTTTCAGGAGCTTGATATGGATATTGACATCTCCCTGACATCAATGTATACTTAGTAATGAGACTGGGATGGCCGGCACCTGTGCTAGTCTAGTCGTGAGACTACCTCGAAGACATGATGAAAGTAGCTGGCAGCACAACAGCACGTATTAGATTCCTATGAAAGCTGCCCAGATCCTGTATTTTCCTATAAAACCCCTCAGCCCCTTCCTACCCCCACCCCCAGGTGGGTTTACAGTTTTGAAGGCATCGGCTTTCTGCAGACTCGTTGCCTGGCAAAGTAATAAAACTATTGTTCCTCTTTATCCCCAAACTCCGTCTTTGTGTTATATTACGTCTCCAGAGCACAAAGGTCAGCTTTCTGCAAGAAAACAAGAGTTTCTCTGCATCCTCACCAGCATTCAGTGTTGTCACTATTCTTTTTTTAAATTTTAGCCATTCTGATAGGTATGTAGTGATGTCTCACTGTGGGTTTCGTTTTCATTTCCCTAGTGGCTCATGATGTTGAACATCTCTTCGTGTGCTTATTTGCTATCCTTATATCCTCTTTGCTGAAGTGTCTGATCCAACCTTTCAAAGCTCTCTGTTTTAGCTGGCTCCCTCTGACACTGCTCCAGCGCTGGAAGGGGGAATCGGCATCACCGTTGGGGTTTGAAGTACGGGTCCCACTCAGCCTCTGTTGATAAGACCAAGTAGGGAGCCTCCAAGTTACTGCTGGATTGGGACTTCCGGCTTCCACTAGGCCTCTGCTGATACCTCCTGGCCAGGAAGGGTAGGAGTTCCTTGTAACTGCTTCCCCCACTCCCCATGACCTCTTGTGAACTCCTCCCCCCACTCCCCATGACACCACACAGTTGGAGGAGTGTGGTCTCCTTACTGCTGGGTGATGGTGAAAATCTTAAACTCTCCACTTGATCTGACACTACCCAGCCAGGAAGGATAGTCATTATTACAGCCTAGTGGGAATGGAAGTCCGGGCTCCCCACGTGGTCTCCACTGATACCTCAGGAGGAGGGAATCTCATTATCATTCAGCCAGATGAAAGTCCCGCCTCTCTACTCAGCCTCCTCTGAACCCTCTTGACAGGGGGTACAGGCAAGGGCTTGGGGTGCTCATTATAGCTTGAAGTCGAAGTCTCTGCTCTCCACGTGTCCTTTGTTGGCAAGGGTGGGGCCACGGTTTTTCCTGTGCTGTTTGGCTACAGTAGAGAGATCAAGATCTAAATTTTTCTGTTTTCTTAGGCTGCCCTTTTCCTAGAGAGAGATGACTTTTGCCAGGGTTCTTCTGCCTGCGCCTATTGGTGTTTCCCAGTTATCAGCTTCTTCAACTCCAAGTCTGGAATATATGAGGCAAAAAAGAAAACCCAGGAAACTCCTGATCATGTTGTTCCTTGTGTCAGAACCCCCTAGCTGCTCTGCTTTCTCTCCCTCTTTCAGAGTCTTCCATGGTTGTTTTATATATAATGTCCAGAGTTTTCAGCTCAGGTATTCAGAAGGAATAGGCAAAAGTAAGTCCACTTGATCTTTCTAGAAATTTGTATGTCTTTGAAGAAACCAAAACTTGTTGTCATATAAACACATAGGGAAGGGCACAGCTCACTAAATTTTCACAAACTGAACATACCTAGCAACTGGATCAAAAACCAGAACATGACCAGCACCCCTTTCAGTCACTACTGTCCACACTACAGTAGCTACTACCTCTGTGACTCTTACCTGGCTGGCCTGGCAGAAGGGCATCAACAGCTGGAGACTCACTCTGGCTTAAAGTCTCGCCAGTGCGTGCATGCGTGTTCGTGAGTGCATGTGCACATGGCCTCTTGTGTATAAGCCCATGGGTTTTGGCACCCAACTTTTATCAATGTGACTTCCTTGCCAGACCCGTGGGTTTGAAAGTTCTTCACAGACCGGGGTTCAAATTTGAGTTCCATTATTAACCAGAAGTTCAGTGTACTAAGAGCATGGGCTTAGCACCTGAGTTCAAATCCTCTACCACTCCTCAGCTGTGTGGTGAAGAAAAGGGCAATAACAGTGCAGACCTTTTGGTGGTGGTGTGAGGATTAAATGCAACAACTTGTGTGAAGTGCTTAGAACAGTGCTTGACCCATAAGCCCATCCTCAATCACTGGCAAGTATTACCATTATTAGTATTAAGGCTGCAGTGAATATTGAGCAATCTAAGTTATGTCAAGTACCTGATACAGTTGCTGGCATTCAGCAAGCAAGAATTCTCCTTCCTCCCTGCAGGGGACGATAAAGAGTCAAGTGCCATCTGTAACTTTGTTCCCATGGGCTGGAGGGAGGGAAAAGCTTCAGTGGGGAGAGTAGCCATGATGTGTCATCCTTCTCGGGGCCTCCTGAGAATACGCAACATGCTCCCTTTTGACAGACTTCCTTCCCTGCTCAACAAGGTCAACTCCCACTGCCTCTCTTCATGCCCCTACTCAGGGCTCCATCAGCAAAGGTCTGGATGGAGTAGAAAGCAATGCTGAAGGGAAAGCCAGCCTGTTTCTGTAGATTGAAGTCTGATTGCCTCCCTAGCTCTAACACTATTTGACTTCCCTCTTAGTCTGGCAAAGGCCCTGGAAGTTTCCAGGCTACCACAACTCCATATCCCAGCCTGGCCTCTGTGAGTCTCTTCCTCTCTGTGGCAAACAGTGTGGGCTGCCACGCCCACGCCTGCCTTGGTGAAGCCCCAAGATGGCTTCCAGTACCTCACTTTGTGCATGAAGGGGAGAGTTTGTCACTAAATGTCCAAAATGCATTTTGACATAACCTCCATTTTTAAACTGTGTCACTACACATTTCTGTAAGGAGAGAAAGAGAGAGTATGTGGAAGTTAAACAGAGCTAAAGCATTCTAGCTCCCCAAAGTGTGGGGATCGGCTACGCTAATAATTGAATGTAATTTATGAACTCCCTACGCACCTTGTTCCACTGCAGAGAAATCTCTAGATTTATGGCATTGCCCTTCTCTCTGCAGACAGCAGAGGGCCTCATTAGCACAAACTCAATGTCACTGGCAAATATATGGGAAAGGAAGTTGGCCAAGGTTCTAGAAGCACAGTAAAACTTTGGTTAACAGAAATGTGCAAGAAAATTGGCTGTTCAGCTGAATTCTCTCTCCTCTCTCTCTCTCTCTCTCAAAAAAAAAGACTTTTATAAGTAAGCGTTGAGAAAACCTTATTGTTCCTCCCCTTGTGGTTGAAAATTCATTCAAAATTCCCACATTGTCTTCACTGCCTCAACCAGTAATAGGGATCCCGGGTAGGGTCTCCAGATTTAGAAAATAAAAATACAGGATGTCAAATACAGGACATTATGTACTTTAAAAAAATAAGCCTCTGAAAGATGGAGAGAGGATGGCAGAGGAGTTAGGGTCCCCACAACCTGAGAAACAGTATAGTGGTAAGTTTCCTGGATTTTCTTGCCCTGTATACCCTGGACTGGGCACTGGAGCAACGGGCAATCCAGAAATGCCAATGGGCACGGACAAAAGAAGCCTTAACAAAATCCAGCTGTTTCTAGGCAAAGGAACAGGAATGAGACAGCCTAACAAGACAGAAAACTTACAGACATTCACTGTGCCAGGGCAACCAGAGACCACAGCTCTATCTGCCCCAGGCCAGCAAAGGTCCAGTGGGAAGCCAAGATTTCCACATTCACTAGGCTGTAAGGAGGTGCCTCCAAGGTCTCACATGGGTGGTTTCAGAAAATGCCTAGCATGGGCCTGGGGCTTTCGCTTTTGCCACCTGACCATAACAAGACCCCTCACCCCATAGTGTCAGTGGAGGCACTCCCGGCCTTCAAAGTGGGGGCCTACCGGGTAATCCTGAACTCTCATTCCTGTTCAGCCTCTGGGTGTCACTGGAACCCCAATGGGAACCCTGGACTTCTATCTCTCCTGGCTTATGAGACCATGTCTTTCTTCCCTCACCAGCGTGGAGTCTGAGGAAGCTTGCTGAAATAGAAGCTTTAAATAAGACCCAGAGTCTCATTATACCCCAAATGTCAAAGTTGCAGTAACAAATGACTCGGATTTCCAAGAACCAGGAGGATCTCCGCCTCACTGAAGAAAGGCAATCAATAGGTGCCAACACCATGATGACAGAAATGTTAGAATTATCTGACAAAGATCTTAAAGCAGCCATCATAAAAATGCTTCAATGAGCAAATATGAACATGCTTGAAACTACTAAAAATTAATAGGCTCAGCAAAGAAATAGAGATATAAAGGGACAACTGGAGATTTTAGAGTTGAAGAAAAAAAAAAAAAAACAATGGCTAGACTCAACAGCACAACAGAGGGGCCGGAGAAAAGTGTCAGGGAGTGAACTCGAAGATACAACAACAGGCATGACTCATTCTGAACACCAGAGAGAAAATAGATTTGAAGGAAAAAGAAACAACAGAAACTTGGGGACTTTGTATGACTATAAAAAAAATCTAACAGGGGCACCTGGATGGGTCAGTCTGTTAAACATCTGACTCTGAGTCAGGTCATGATCTCACAGCTCGTGAGTTCGAGCCCCACGTCAGGCTCTGTGCTGACAGCTCAGAGCCTGGAACCTACTTTAGATTCTGTGTCTCCCTCTGTTTCTCTGTCCCTCCCCTGCGTGCGCGCTCTCTCTCTCTCTTTCTCAAAAATAAGTAAACATTAAAAAAACCTAACATTCATGACATCAGAGTTCGAGAAGGAGAGGAGAAAGAGGATGGCGCTACAAAGCTACAAGAAGAAATAATGGTTGAAAACTTCCTAAATTTGGCAAAAGACATAAACCAACAGATTGAAGAAGCTGAGTGAGCCCCAAACAGGATAAAATCAAATATAATCCACACTGAAACACATCATGGTCACACTTCTAAAAACCAAAGACAAAAGGAGCTCCTGGTTGGCTCAGTTGGTTCAGTGTCCGACTTCAGCTCAGGTCATGATCTCGCGATTTGTGGGTTTGAGCCCCACATCAGGCTATCTGCTGTCAGCACTCTGGATCCTCTGGATCCCACTCTGGATCCTCTGTCTCCATCTCTCTGCCTCTCCTCTGTCTCACACATGCCCTCTCTCTCTCTCTCTCTCTCTCTCTCTCTCTCAAAATAAATAAATAAATAAATAAATAAATAAATAAATATTTAAAAAATTTAAAAACCAAAGACAAAGAAAAAAATCCCAAAAGTAGGGAAAGAGAAATGATACCTTACCTATAGGGAAAAGGAAATTCAAATGATAGATTTCTCATCAGAAACTTCCTTCTCATCAGAAGGAAGTGCTGACAGAAAACTGTCAACCCAGAATCTAATGAAAATACCCTTCAAGAACAAAGGGAAAGAATCAAGGCATTCTTAGATCAAGGAAAACGAAGGACAGTGAGTCATCAGCAGACCTACTCTGAATTGACAAAAGAAGGAATCGAATCTTGGAACATCATGACAGAGGAAAGAACTCAAATATGGGTAAATACCATAGAAATACTTCTCTTGAGTTTTCTAAATTATGTTTGATGGTTGAAGCAAAACTTATAATCCTGCCTGATGTGGTTCTCAATGTATGTCGAATATTTAAGACAATTATATGCCTGTCAATTATACTTCAGTAAAGCTAGAAAAAAAATAAGGAATAGGGTAAAAGACAATTATGAATGGGAGAGGGTAAAGGGACATAAAGGGAGATAAGGTTTCCAGGCTTCACTCAAAATGGTAAAATGTCGGGGCGCCTGGGTGGCGCAGTCGGTTAAGTGTCCAACTTCAGCCAGGTCACGATCTCGCGGTCCGGGAGTTCGAGCCCCGCGTCGGGCTCTGGGCTGATGGCTCAGAGCCTGGAGCCTGTTTCCGATTCTGTGTCTCCCTCTCTCTCTCTGCCCCTCCCCCGTTCATGCTCTGTCTCTCTCTGTCCCAAAAATAAATAAACGTTGAAAAAAAAATTTTTAAAAATGGTAAAATGTCAACACCAGTAGGCTGTGATATTACATATATTTTATTTTATTTTTTATTTTTATTTTTTGAGAAAATTTTTAATGTTTATTTTTGAGAGACAGAGAGAGACAGAGTGTGAGCGGGGGAGGGGCAGAGAGCGAGGGAGACACAGTCTCCAGGCTCTGAGCTGTTAGCACAGAGCCCGATAAGGAGCTTGAACCCATGGACTGCAAGATGATGACCTGAGCCAAAGTCAGACGCTCAACTGACAGCCACACAGCTGCCTGATGTATATTTTATATAATGCCTAGAGCAATCACAAAAAAGTTATACAAAGACATGCACCCCAAAGCACTAAAGACACAAGCATACTTCATTTCATTGTGCTTTGCAGATATCGAAGGTTTGTGGAAACTCTACATGGAGCAAGTGTATTGGAGCCATTTTTCCAACAGCAATTTGGCCATTTCGTGTCTGTGTGGCATATTTTGGTAATTCTTGCAATATTTCAAACTTTTTCATTGTTATTATATGCTACGATGATTTGTAATCAGTGATTATGACTCACTGAAAGCTCAGGTGATGGTTAGTATCTTTTAGCAATAAAGTATTTTTAAATTAAGGTATGTGCTTTTTTTAGACATAATGCTATTGCACACTTAATAGACTACAATATATTGTAAACATAACTTTTATATGCACTGGGAAACCAAAAAATTCATTTGACTGGCTTTATTGTGATATTTGCTTAATTTGCAGTGGTCTGGAACTGAACACACAATATCTCTGACATATGCCTGTAATGAAAATAGAATCCTAAAAATGGTAAAGGCAGCACACAGGAAGTTAGGGAAAAGAAACAACAACAACAACAAAAACAGAACAAGCAGGAAACGAACAATAAAATGGTGATCTTGCTCTCCAGCATATCTAGCAAATAATTACATTTGGTGTATGGTGTTGAAATACACCAATGAAAAGCCTTAGATTGGCATAGTGGATTTAAAAAACATGAAAATATTTTTACTTTAAAATATATTTACTTTAAAAAAATCTAAAAATTCTTTTAAACATGGAAGAATATACCACATTGATATTAACTAGACTTACTCTGGTGACCATTTTTGCAGTACACAACATGTATTGAACCATTATGTTGTGCAACTGAAACTAGCAGAATGTTAGATGTCAATTACATGTCAATTTTGTAAAAGTTAGAAAAAAAATTCTGGACGCCCAGCTCAGTTTGAATTTCAGATAAACAATGAATAATCTTACAGTGTAAGTGTGTCCTGTGCAACAGCTATCTTAAATTCCCCATAGCGCTGTTTTCTCCCCAGTTTTGTTTTGTTTTTCATCTCTCCTACAAATCAATAGCAGGAAGAAAAATAAGCAGTTTAACTCCTGCGTCCTCTCCAAGGAAACAGAGTTGATTGTCCGTGAGGTAGATTTCTCACCCAGGATTATTGTATGGATTAAATGAGTTAATGGAAATGAAAGCCCTGGGCACCCAGGAGTTGCTCAATGAACATTACTTTCCTTCTCTCCTGAAACATCAAGAACTTTCGGGCATCCTCAGCCTGGCTGTGGCTGCGAGATAAAATGCAGCTGACCCTCTGCCCGCTGAATGTCATTTTTATTTTAGTAACTAAATTTTATTGAAAGGATAAGACATGGCTAACAAAAATCCGGGCGGTACAAAATGGTATAGGACGAAAAGGAAATCTCTCCCCATCACAGTCCACAGTCCTCCACTTCCTCTCCCTAGAGGCAACCGCTGTTACCAATTTATCCCTTCCAGAAGAGTTCTATGCATATATATGCCTATATATAACCCTCTTTTTTCCCACCAGTGTGAACATACTAGATGTACTGTTCTGCACCTTCGCACGCTATTTTTAGCTTCTAATTGCCTGGCTGCAGTGGGATACAGGCGGTGGATCCTGAGGGTCCGTATGAAAAACAGCCCTTTGAAACTCGTTGCTACCGCTATTGTAAGGATGTTGTCAAGGATGTCGTTCATTGTATCCCACAGCATCCTGTCTGAGGACCCCCGAGAGGAATTCCTGTCTGATCTGGGTACTAAGAACAGTCGCCCTTCTGAGCAATGAGTTTGTTTTTATCTCCTGGACATTGTGAATTGTGCAACAACAAGGTTTCCCCTTTCCTGTTGGCTGCTAGAAAGCTTATAGCCAACTTTTGGGCCCACCCCTCACGGGAGCAGAGGCTTTTATGGTATGTATTTCTACCCTTATTCTTGGCTCCGCTTTCTGCCCACCCTTGTTTTTCTATCTTTAATTTATGCTGCCCTGGCCTACCTTGTGTGTCCTTTCAAACCGACTGAAATCCTTTCTGAGGAAAGGTGAATTTGGAATAATTAAACAACCTCCTGGCATAGCTCACTCTCTCTAGTCGCCACCTACCCCCTCCCTTATCCCCCATCATATTCTTTCAGCAGCTTCCTAGCGCTCCTCTCCGGTCTCCTTAGCAATTCCTCTCCCCTCCAGCCTTATGTCCCAGCCAGCCTTCATTGCTCTTGGGCCTTAATGGGGGCTCTCTGGCTTGTCATTGCCCCCACCCCCACCTCTTGTGACGGTCTTCACCTCCGTATGCATTGTGGGTAGCCTTTCGATGCTCGATTTGATCATTCTAGAACTGAAGACTCTGGCACCCGGCCACACATTAGAATCATTCTCCATCCATCCAAGTTTCCAGCTGGCGTCCCTGGAAGCCGGGCCTGCCATTCGGTAATGTCAGTGGTGTGTGCTGTAAGAACAGGGCCATCACAGGCTCACATTACCTCTCTGGACCAAGGGGGGATTCCATAGAAGAGATGAATTGTTTTTGAAGGGAGCTGCATCCCAGCTAACCTTGTTTCCCAGGTTGGAAGGGCCAGGAAGGCAGAGTGATCTCTGGAAAGAGCATGTAGACTGTACAGAAAAGTTGGGAACCCCTTGTTCTA
Organism: Herpailurus yagouaroundi; assembly: GCF_014898765.1. NCBI lineage: Eukaryota > Metazoa > Chordata > Mammalia > Carnivora > Felidae > Herpailurus > Herpailurus yagouaroundi. The sequence goes on along the minus strand of NW_024420499.1, from coordinate 7,090,290 downwards.
TTCCCTGCCACTGAGTGACTGGTCAATGTTATACAAGTCCTGTCCCCTCTCGGGACCCTAGTTTTTGAATCCCTAAAGATAGAAAGATTAGAGAATCTTTAAGAGACCTGCCAACTTTGGCGGCTCTGTGAGCCAGTCAACAGATGTTGGCAGATAACCTGCTGGAGGATGCACTCATCCCTTCCGGCTGCAAGTCTGTGCTGGGCTCATTAATAAGACACTTCTAGGGGCGCCTGGGTGGCGCATTCGGTTAAGCGTCCGACTTCAGCCAGGTCACGATCTCGCGGTCCGTGAGTTCGAGCCCCGCGTCAGGCTCTGGGCTGATGGCTCGGAGCCTGGAGCCTGTTTCCGATTCTGTGTCTCCCTCTCTCTGCCCCTCCCCCGTTCATGCTCTGTCTCTCTCTGTCCCAAAAATAAATAAACGTTGAAAAAAAAATTTTTTTTTAAAGACACTTCTAGTCCTCGGCCATTGAAGGGAGGTTCCTGCGATTACCAATCTTCTAAACTGGCAGAGATGCCCCTATAGGCTATGGTAGTCTGAATATAAACTTAATATACTAAGAAGTTCAAGAGAGGGGTGCCTGGGTGGCTCAATTGCTTAAGCATCCAACTTCAGCTCAGGTCATGATCTCTCGGTTCGTGAGTTCAAGCCCCGTGTGGGGTTCCATGCTGACAGCTTGGAGCCTGGAGCCTGCTTTGCATTCTGTCTCTCTCTCTCTCTGCCCCTCCCCTGCTCACACTCTGTCTCTCTATCTCAAAAATAATTAACATTAAAAAAATTTTTAAAAAGAAGTTCAAGGGAAACCCAGCTAGAAGGTCTGACAGGTCCACTGCTTAGCTAGTTGATTTTCCTTTCTTTTTTTTTTTTAAGTTTATTTACTTATTTTGAGAGACTGCAAAAGCAGGGGAGGGGCAGAGAGAGGGAGAGACGGAATCCGAAGCAGGCTACATAATCAGTGCAGAGCCAGACATGGAGCTTGAACTCATGAACTGTGAGATCATGACTTGAGCCAAAGGCAGACGCTTAAAAGACCAAGCCACCCAGGTGCCCCAACAATAGCTGATTCTAATACTTCGTATTTGAGTGCAGTAAGGAACCAGTCCTATTCAAAATACCTTCAATGAATTAACTCATTCTTCATAAAAACCTAGTGAAGTTGGGACCATTACAATGAACACCTTATGCAGCCATGAGTCAGAGTTAACAAATATTCACTTTTTGCCATTTTTACCTTCAGTCCTTAAAAAAAAAATTAAAACATTGCAGAAACAGCCAACACTTCCCCGTCCCATGCCTCTTCTGTCTTCCCCATTGGGAACCATTGTTCTAAAGTTGGCAGTTGGTGAGGGTGTGTCGTATTTATGTTTTTGTACTTTCACTACATAGTGTATATCCATAAACAGTAGGCAACATAGATGTCTGTTTTTAATTTTACATAAACGGTGTCAGAATGTAAATTTTCTTTTGAATAAATGGTGTCAGAATGTACATTTACTTTTGAAATTGGAGTGGTTAATTCAGTACCTTGCTAGAGTGGATGGCCTTTGTTCATACTGTTTCCAGATGATAAAATGTCAACAATTTGTGCCCATTTATACTTACTTTGACCATAGGATTCCTTGGTCTGTGAGGTCTTCAAGATGTCTTCCTATCCGTTTTCCATGTACCAGCTTTTTGTCTCTTTTTTTTTTAATTTTTTTTTCAACGTTTTTATTTATTTTTGGGACAGAGAGAGACAGAGCATGAACGGGGGAGGGGCAGAGAGAGAGGGAGACACAGAATCGGAAACAGGCTCCAGGCTCCGAGCCATCAGCCCAGAGCCCAACGCAGGGCTCGAACTCATGGACCGTGAGATCGTGACCTGGCTGAAGTCGGACGCTTAACCGACTGCGCCACCCAGGTGCCCCGCTTTTTGTCTCTTAAAACAGAACCAAGCTAACTACCTATTAGGCCACCAGCCAGGAATTTCCTCAACTTCCGACCTGCTTCTGACCAAATTATTTGTATCTTTATGCACCACCTTAACCCTCTTCCTTCCAGTTTCATCAGTCCCTCTAGCTTCAAATATTACCTGTTGAATGGGTTGACAAACAAATCTGTAGCTACAACCAGAATTTCCTCCTTATCTCCAGACCTGTACATCCTTGCCCTAACTGGACACCCTTTATCCGGATGTCTTAAAGGCACTTTGGGTTCAACTTGCCTCAGACTGAACTCATTGCCACCTTCCTCTCCAAAACAAAACACAACTCTTAAAGAATTGTCTATACACACCATTTCAATGTCTCACTTCCCATGCACTCCTGTTTTTTGAATGTATGTTCATTCCTCAACTCATTCCCATCTACGTTCCATTCTTCATAGTCTTCACCAAATAGTCTTCACCAAAACTATTTTTTAACACTTTTTTTCACAATTGAAGAATAATTGACATGCAACATTAGTTCCAAGTATACAACATGGCGATTCAATATTTATTTATTTAAGTTTGCGTGTATGTATATATGTATTTGTTTATTTATTTTTAATGTTTATTTGTTTTTTAGAGAGTGCAAGCAGAGGAGCAGCAGAGAGAGAGGAGGACAGAGGATCCAAAGCGGTCTCTACGCTGACAGTATCGAGTGGATGTGAGACTTGAACTCATGAACCGGAGATCATGACCTGAGCTGAAGTCAGAGCTCAACCAACTGAGTCACCCAGGTGCCCTTTATTTATTTATTTTTAATGTTTATTTATTTTTAAGAGAAAGAGAGAGTGTGTGAGCTGGGAAGGGGAAGAGAAAGACAGGGACAGGGAATCCAAAGCAGGCTCTACACTGATAGCACAGAGCCTGATTGCGGGGCGGGGGGTTTGAGCTCATGAACCGCGAGATCATGACCTGAGCCGAAGCCAGAAACTTAACCGACTGAGCCACCCAGATGCCTCTAGTGATTCAATATTTATATACATTATGCAATGGTCACCACAATGTCTGGTTCCATCTGTCACTATACAAAGTTGTTAAGATATCATTGACTACATTCCCCATGCTGTACATTACATCCCCACGTCTTATTTATTTTATAACTGGAAGACTGTACCTCTTAATCTTCTTCACCAATTTTGTCTCTCCTTCCACCCCCTTCTTCTCTGGCAATCACCAGTTTGTTCTCTGTATCTGTGATTGTGTTTCTGTTTTGTTCATTTGCTTTGTTTTTTAGATTCCACATAGAAGGGAAACCATATGGTATTTGTCTTTCTCTGACTTATTTCACTTAGCATAATACCCACTAGGTCTTCTGTGTTGTCACAGATAGCAAGATTTTGCTTTTTATGGCTAATATTCCCTTCTGTATATTTACCACATCCTCTTTATCCTTCTATCTGTCAGTGGACGTTTAGGTTGCTTCTGTATCTTGGCTATTGTAAAGAATGCTGTGCCGAACATAGGAATGCACATAATTTTTTCAAATTGGTGTCTTTCTTTTCTTTTTTTTCAATTTTTTTTAACGTTCAATTATTTTTTGACAGAGAGTGAGTGGGGGAGGGGCAGAGAGAGAGGGAGACACAGAATCAGAAGCAGGCTCCAGGCTCTGAGCTGTCACCACAGAGCCCAACGCGGGGCTCAAACTCACAAACTGCAAATTCATGACCTGAGCTGAAGTCGGACGCTTAACCGACTGAGCCACCCAGGCACCCTGGTGTCTTTGTTTTCTTGAGATAAATAACTAAAAATGGAATTGCTGAATCTTATTGGAAGAACCTTCATAGTATTTTCCAGAATAGCTGCACCAATTTACATTCCCATCAACACTGCATAAAGGTGCCCTTTTCTTCACATCCTCACCAGCACTTGTTTCTTGTCTTTTTGATCAATAGCCATTTCAGGGACACCTGGGTGGCTCAGTTGTTTAAGTCTGACTTCGACTCAGGTCATGATCTCATAGTCTGTAAGTTCAATCCCTGCATCGGGCTCTGTGCTGACAGCTCAGAGCCTGGAGCCTGCCTCAGATTCTGTGTCTCCCTCTCTCTCTTCCCCTCCCCCTCCCCCGCTCATGCTCTGTCTCTCTCCTTCTCAAAAATAAATAAACATTAAAAAATTGTAAAAAATCATATGACTTCACTCATACAAGGGCTTTAAGAGACAAAACAGACGAACATAAGGGAAGGAAACAAAAATAATATAAAAACAGGGAGGGGGACAAAACAGAAGAGAATCATAAATATGGAGAACAAACTGAGGGTTACTGGAGGGGTTGTGGGAGGGGGGATGGGCTAAATGGGTAAGGGGCACTAAGGAATCTACTGAAATCATTGTTGCACTATTTGCTAACTAATTTGGATGTAAATTTTAAAAAATGAAAAATAAAATTAAAAAAAAATTTTAAATAAAGATAATAGCCATTTCAATGTGTAAGTTGTTATCTCGTGATTTTGATTTGCATTTCCTTGATGATGAGTGATGTTGAGCTTTTTTTCATGTGTCTGTTAGCCATCTGGATGTCTTCTTTGGAAAACTCTCTATTAAAATCCTCTGTCCATTTTTTTAATTGGCTGTTTGTTTTTTTGATATTGAGTTGGATGAGTTCTATACATAGTTTGGATGTTAACCCCGTATCAAATATATCATTTGCAAATATATTCTCTCATTCAGTACATTGCCTTTTCATTTATTAATGGTTTCCTTTACTATGCAAAAGCTTTTTGATTTTAGTCTCATTTTTTAATTTTTGCTTGTGTTGTCCTTGCCTGAGGAGACAGACCCAAAAAAATATATCACTGACACCAACATCAAAGAGCTTACTGCCTATGTTTTCTTCTAGGATTTTTATGGTTTCAGGTCTCACATTTAGGTCTCTAGTCTATTTTGAGTTTATTTTTAAATATGGTGTAAGAAAACAGTCCAGTTTCATTCTTTTGGGTATTGCTGTTCAGTTTTCCCAACACTATTTATTAAGGAGACTGTATTTTCTCCATTGTATATTTTTGCCCCTTTTGTCATAGAGTGATTGGCCATGTAAGTGTGGATTTATTTCTGGGCTTTCTATTCTGTTCCATTGATCTATATGTCTGTTTTTGTGCCAGTACCATAATGTTTTGATTACTATAGCTTTGTAGTATAGTTTGAAATCTGACAGCACGATATGTCCAGCTTCGTTTTTCTTTCTCAAGATTTCTTTGGCTATTCAAGGTCTTTTGTGGTTTCATACAGAGCTTAGGATTATTTGTTCTAGTTCTGGAAAGAATGTCATTGGTATTTTGATAGGGATTGCTTTGAATCTGTAGATTGCTTTAAGTATGGGCATTTGAACAATATTAATTCTTCTAATCTATGAGCATGGGATATCTTCCCATTTATTCTGTTGTCTTCAATTTCTTTCATCAATGTCATAGTTTTCAAAGTGTAGGTCTTTCACCTCCTTGGTTAAATTTATTCCTAGGAATTTTATTCTTTTTGATGCAATTGTAAATGGCAATTGTAATTTCTCTTTCTGCTACTTCATTATTAGTATATAAAAATGCAACAGGTTTCTGTGTATTGGTTTTGTATCTTGAAAATTTATTGAATTTATTTATTAATTCTAATAGCTTTTTTTGAGGCCTTAGGGTTTTCTATATATAGTATCATGTTATCTGCAAATAGTGGCAATTTTACTTATTACTTTCCAAATTGGACGCCTTTTATTTCTTTTCCTTGCTTTACTTGCTGTGGCCAGGACTTCCGATACTATGTTGAATAGAAATGGCAAGTCTGGGTATCCTTGTCTTGTTCCCAATTATAGAGGAAAAGCTTTGACCTTTTTATCATTGAGTATGATGTTTGTTGTGGATTTGTCATATAAGGTTTTTATTATGTTGAGGTATGTTCCCTGTATAACCATTTTGTTGAGGGCTGTTATCATGCATCAATGTTGGATTTTGTCAAATGTTTTTTCTGCATCTATTGAGATGATCATGATGTTTATTCTTTGTTGCATTAATGTGGTGTATCATGTTGATTGATTTGTGGATATCAAGTCATCTTTGCATCTCTGGAATAAATCCCCCTTGATTGTTGTGAACAATCTTTTTAATGTATTGTTAGAATACAGCTTGCTAATATTTTGTTAAGATTTTTACATCTATGTTAATCACATATATTGGCCTATAATTTCCTTCCTTCCTTCCTTCCTTCCTCTCTCTCTCTCTCCTTCTTTCTTAATTTCTCTTCTTCCTTCCTTCCTTCCTTCCTTCCTTCCTTCCTTCCTTCCTTTGGTCTCTTACAGTGTCTTTCTCTGGTTTCAGTATCAGAGTAATCCTGGCCTCATAGAATGAGTTTGGAAGCATGCCTTTCTCTTAAATTTTTTGCCATACTTTGACAAGGACAGGTATTAACTCTTCTTTAAATGTTTGGTAGAATATACTTGTGAAGCTGTCTGGTCCTGGACTTTCGTTTGTTGGGAGTTTTTTTTAATTACTGATTCCATTTCATTGCTAGTAATCTATCTGTTCAGATTTTCTATTTCTTCCTGATTCAGTTTTGTAAGATTGTGTTTCTAGGAATTAATCCATTTCTTCTAGGTTGTCCAATTTGTTGGCCTATAATTTTTTTGTCTCTTATGGTCCTTTGAATTTCTGGGGTATTGGTTATAATTTTTCCTCTTTCATTTCTGATTAATTTACTTGGGCTCTCTCTCTTTTTCTCATGATGAGTCTGGCTAAAGGCTTATCAATTTCATTTATCTTTTCAAAAAACCAGCTCTTAGTTTTACTGGACTTTTCTATTTTTCTCTATTTCACTTATTTCCAATCTGATCTTTATTATTTCCTTTCTTCTACTAACTTTGGATTTCATTTTTAGTTTTTCAGTTCCTTTAGGTATAAGGTTAGGTTGTTTACGTGAGATTTTTCTTGTTTCTTGAGGTGAGCCTGTATTGCTATAAACTTTCTTCTGAGAACTGCTTTTGCTGTGTCTTAAAGATTTTAGAGGGTGCCTGGGTGGCTTAGTCAGTTAAGTCAGTTAAGTGTCTGACTCAGCTCAGGTCATTATCTCATGGTTTGTGAGTTCAAGCACCACGTGGGGCTCTGTGCTGATAGCATGGAGCCTGCATGGAATCTGTCTCTCCCTCTCTCTGCTCCTTCCCTGTTAACTCTCTCTCTCTCTCTCTCTCTCAAAATAAATAAATTAATTTAAAAAAAGATTTTAGAGTGTTGTGTTTTCATTTTCATTAGCTTCAAGGTATTTTATTTCCTCTTTAATTTCTTCATTGATCCATTGGTCATTTAAAAGCATGTTGTTGAGTCTCCACATTTTGTGTTTTTTCCAGTTTTTATTCTTGTAATTAATTTCTAGTTTCATAGTGTTGTGGTCAGAAAAGATGCTTGATATGATTTCAGTCTTCTTAAATTTATTGAGACTTGTTTTGTTGCCTAACATGTGATTTATCCTGGAGAATGTTCCATGTGCACTTGAGAAGAATGTGTATTCTGCCGTTTTTTAAACTTAATTATTTTAAAAATCTTACAGTTAACACAGTGTTATATTAGTTTCAGGTATACAATATAGTGATTCAAAAATTCTATACAATACTCAGTGCTCATCAGGATAAGTGTACTCTTAATCCCCTTCACCTGTTTCGCCCATCCCCCCACCTACCTCTCCTCTGTCAACCATCAATTTGTTCTCTATAGTTGAGTCTGTTTCTTAGTTTGTCTCTTTTTTTCTTTGTTGGTTTGTTTTGTTTCTTAAATTCCACATATAAGTGAAATAATACATACTCTGCTGTTTTTAATTTTTTTTTTAACATTTATTCATTTTTGAGAGACAGAGAAAGAGCGCAAGCAAAGGTTGGGGCAGAGGAGAGGGAAACACAGAATCTGAAGCAGGCTCTAGGCTCTGAGCTGTCAGCACAGAGCCCGACACAGAGCTTGAACTCACACATAGCGAGATCATGACCTGAGCTGAAGTCGGTTGCTTAATCGACTGAGCCACTCAGGCGCCCCAATACTCTGCTGTTTTTAAATGAAATGTTCTGTATATATCTATTAAGTCCATCTGGTCTGGTTTATTGTTTAAAGCCAATGTTTCCTTATTAATTTTCTGTCTGGATGATCTATCTATTGATGTAAGTGGGGTGTTAAATTCTCCTACTGTTATTATATTACTGTCCATTTCTCCCTTTGTGTCTGTTAATATTTGTTTTCTATGTTTAGGTGCTCTTATGTTGGGTGCATTAATATTTACAAGTGTTATATCTTCTTGTTTGATTGATCCCTTTATCATTATGTAATGCCCTTCTTTTTGTCTAGGGGCACCTGGGTATTTCAGTTGGTTAAGTGTCCAACTTGATTTCGGCTCAGGTCATGATCTCACAGTGAGATCGAGTCCGCTCCAGAGTTGGGCCCTGTGCTGACAGTGGGGAGCCTGCTTGGGATTGTCTCTCTCCCTCTCTCTTTGCCCCACCCCTGCTCGTACTTTCTCTATCAAAATAAATACATATTTAAAAGATAATACATATAGTCATTTTGTCTGATGTAACTATTGTTACTTCAGCTTTCTTTTTGTGTGCATCTGCATGGATTGCTTTTTCCATCTCTTCACTTTCAGTCTATGTGTCTTAGATTTGAAATGAGCCTCTTGTAAGCAGCATATAGATGGATCTTTTTTTTTTTTTTTTAAATCCATTCAGCCACCCTATGTCTTTTGACTGGAGCATTCAATCCATTTACAATTAAATTAATTATTGAGGTGTGCAAGCACCTGGGTGGCTCAATCAGTTGCGCATCTGACTTTGGCTCAGTTTTGTGATCTCACAGGTTGTGGGTTTGAGCCCTGAGTCAGGCTCTGTGCTGACAGCTCAGAGCTTGGAGCTGTTGCATATTCTGTGTCTCCCTCTCTCTGCCCTTCCCCCATTCACAATCTGTCTCTCTCAAAAATAAACATTAAAAAAATAAAAATAAAAATAAAATAAAATAAAATAATTGTTGAGGTATGTAATTATTGGCATTTTATTCATTGTTTTCTGGTTGTTTTTGTAGTTCTTCTCTTGCTCTCTTCCCTTGCAATTTGATGACTTTCTTTAATGTTATCTTTGGATTCCTTTCTCTTTATTTTTTGTGTATCTATTATAGATTTTTGGTTTGTGGTTCTTATGAAGTTTGTGTATAACAACCTATGTATATAACAGTCTGCTTAAAGTTGGTGGTCATTTAAGTTTGAACACATTCTAAAAGCACTAAGCTTTTACTTCCCTTCCCCATGTTGTATGTTTTTGATGTCATATTATACATCGTTTTGTGTGTGTGCATCTCTTAACAGATTATTGTAGATATGGTTGATTTCATGACTTTTGTCTTTTAACCTTCGTATTAGCTTTATAAGTGGTTGATATGCTACCTTTACTATATGTCTGCCTCTACCAATGAGGTTTTTTTCCTTGATATATTTTTTTATTTCTGGTTATGGCCTTTTCTTTTGTCATTAAAAAAGTCCCTTTAATATTTCTTATAAATCTGGTTTAGTGGTGATGACCTCCTTTAGATTTGTCTGTCTGGGAAACTCTTTATCTCCCCTTCAACTGTGAATGATAACCTTGCCAGGTAGAATATTCTTTTTAAAAAAAATTTTTAATGTTTATTTACTTTTGAGAGAGAGAGAGAGAGAGCATAAATGGGGGGTGACAGAGAGAGAGAGACAGACAGACAGACAGACAGAATCTGAAGCAGGTTCCAGGCTCTGAGTTGTCAGCACAGAGCCCAATGCGGGCTCCAACCCATGAACCATGAGATTGTGACCTGAGCCCAAGTCGGATGCTTAACTGACTGAGCCACCCAGGCGCCCATGCCAGGTAGAGTATTCTTGATTGTAAGTTTTTTTTCCTTTCAGCACTTTGAACATATCATGCCACTCCCTTCTGGCTTACAAAATTTCTGCTGAGAAATCTGCAAAAGTCTTATGGGGTTCCCTTATGTGTAACTAATTGCTTTTTCTTGCAGCTTTTAAGATTCTCTATTCATCTTTAATTTTTGACATTTTAATTATAATGTTTTTGTGTGGATCTCTTTGGGTTCATCTTGTTCAGGACTTTCTGTGCTTCCTGGGCCTGGATGTCTGTTTTCTTCTCCACGTTAGGGAAGTTTTCCGGAGTTATTTCTTCAAATAATTCTTCTGCCCCCTTTCTCTGTCTCTTCTCCTTCTGGGACCCTTATAATGCAAATGTTAATATGCATGATGTTGTCCCAGAAGTCCCTTAAACTATCCTCATTTTAAACATTTTTTTTCTGTTTGCTTTTCAGTTTGGTTGATCTCTACTCCCCTGTCTTCCACATTGCAGATCCATTCTTCTGTATCATCTAATCTGCTATTTATTCACTCTAGTGTATTTTTTTATTTCTGTTGTTGTATTCTTTAGCTCTCATCAGTGCTTTCTTGGTTAAAGTTTTCACTGTGTGTACCCATTCTCCTGAGCTCTCATCATCTTTATGACCATCACTTTGAACTTTTTTTTTAACTTTATTTATTTATTTCTAGAGAGAGAGCATGAGCAGGGGAGGCTCAAGAGAGAGAATCTCAAGCAGGCCTAGCGTGGAGACCGGTATGGGGGGGGGGGGCTCGAACCCACTAACTGTGACATCATGACCTGAGCCTAAATCTAGAGTCAGACACTTAACCGACTGAGCCACCCAGGTGCCCCATTACTTTGAACTCTTAGGTAGATTGTTCATTTCGGTTTCATTTAGTTCTTTTTCTGAAGTTTTATTCTTTCTTTTGGAACATATTCATCTGTCTCTTCAACTTGCCTGACCCTCTGTGTTGTTTTTACATATTAAGTAGTTCAGCTAGATCTCCTACTCCTTTTTAAAATTTTTTTAATAATGTTTATTTATTTTTGAGAGAGAGACAGAGTGCAAGTGAGAGAGAGGGAGACACAGAATCTGAAGCAGGCTCCAGGCTCTGAGCTGTCAGCACAGAGCCCGACGCAGGACTCAAACTCACAGACTGTGATATCATGACCTGAGCCGAAGTTGGACGTTCAACCGACTGAGCCACCGACGTGCCCCTAGATCTCCTACTCTTGAAGAGGGGCCTTAGGTAGGAGATGTTGTTTGGGGGCTCAGAAGCACAATACTCCCCTGGACATCACAGCAAGAGGCTTCAGGGTCATTCCCTTTGTGGGCTGCATCCAGTCTCCTTCTTGGGCAGGGCTGTGCTTGCTGTAAGTACATTGGGGGGAGGCACTGGCCCTTGGCCTGGTTGGCTGCAAGGCCCAGCCACAACTGCTGCAAGTGTGCTTTTGAGTGAGGGTGGCCCCCAGGGGCCAGGCTGCAACTTACCAAACTTGTTCTTGTCCCCCAGTTTCCTCCAAGTTACCAAGTCCAATGGCCAGCTGTCTGTTCTTAATGCACTAGGCCTGTCAACACCAGTTGTCGCACTGATCACTCACTCCTTGAAACTCTTTCTTCACTTCTTTTTTGGGACCCCTCTACACTTGCTTGGTTCTTCCTACCACACCGGTTGCTCCTTCTCAGCTTTGCAAGGTCCTTCTCATCTTTGTGATCTTTAAACAGTGGAGTATTCAATGCTTAGATATATGATAAATCAAATATATATAGGATACATCAAAAATATATAGGATGAATATATCAACTCCCTTATTCCAAATCTGTTGATATCTGCCCATTGCCCACAGCAGTTTTCAAACTTGTTTGTAGGTGGTCTTTTTTTTTTTTAAATGTTTGTTTATTTTTGAGAGAGAGAGAGTGAACACATGAGCAGGGGAGGGCCAGAGAGGTGGTGGGGAACAGAGGATCCAAAGCAGGCTCTGTGCTGACAGCAGAGAGCCTGATGTGGGGCTTGAACTAAGGAACCGTGACATCATGACCTGAACTGAAGTCAGATGCTTAACCGACTGAGCTACCCACATGACCCTGTGGGTGATATTAGAACAAACAAACAAAGAAACAAACAAAACAGTGGCACTTTAAAAAAAGACACTTTGTGAGGGGCACCTGGGTGGCTTTTGGTTGGTTGTCTGACTTTGGCACAAGTCATAATCTTGCAGTTGGTAGGTTTGAGCCCCAGGTTGGGCTCTGTGCTGGCAGCTCGGAGCTTGGAGGTTGCTTCAGATTCTGCGTCTCCCTCTCTCTCTGGCCCTCCCCTGCTCACTCTCTGTCTCTTGCTCTCTCTCAAAAATAAATAAACATTAAAAAAAATGCTTTTTTAAACAAACGAAGCATTTTTTTTTAATTTTTTTTTCAACGTTTATTTATTTTTGGGACAGAGAGAGACAGAGCATGAACGGGGGAGGGGCAGAGAGAGGGAGACACAGAATCGGAAACAGGCTCCAGGCTCTGAGCCATCAGCCCAGAGCCTGACGCAGGGCTCGAACTCCCGGACCGCGAGATCGTGACCTGGCTGAAGTCGGACGCCCAACCGACTGCGCCACCCAGGCGCCCCCAAACGAAGCTTTTTAACACAAGTAAATGTGGAGCTACTCTAGCTGGAGAGCCATGGAGATCCTACAGCACCATCCACCCAACGTTCTCCTCATACCTGCCTCCCTTCTCACTGCTGGCAGCTACTGGAGTAGCCCCTTGGAGGCCTCTCTGTGGAACCTTCATACTCCAGGAAACACAGTTGGAAACCCTGTAAGATAAAGCCCAAACTCTTACAAAACAAAGAAAATGTCAACAATAAGAAAGTTGTTCTCCATGCTCTGGGCCCTGCTCCCTTGCCCATGTCCTGGCTTCCCACCCTATCTGCTCTTCACACTTTGGCCACAGCCAACCAGTGGCAGGTCCTTCAGTGAGTCTCAGCTCTCAGCAGCAGTTTCGGCCCTCAGTACACACATGTCACGCACCCTTGGAGAATGCGCTATCCTCCCTGCCCTGCCTCTCAGTCTGACAAACTTAGTTTTCAAGAGCCAAGACAAAATCTGTAAAGTCTTGCCTGGCTCCTCCAGGAGGATTTAGGGAGTCCTTCTTCACAGTCCCTTGGAGAAGTCTGAGAGTTACGTTTTCTTGGCCTGGGGCAGGGATCTTACTCTGCTTATCTCTGGATGCCGTAGCACCTGGTTTATCACAGACGCTCAATCAATGTTTAGAAAACGGCCAAGGAGACTACAGTGATGGTTTTGACTCTATTAATAGGCCCTATTGATATGTCGCTTTAACCAACAAGACTAACTAGAGATCTTTACTATCTTTACTGATAAGCACGAAATCAACTGTGCCTGGTGGCTTAGTTTCTTTTCTCCCAGCCTGGAAGTCATAAACAATGTGTCCCCTCTGTCACAGGTTCCGGAGGGGGAAGAGAGGTTTCTTAGAGCCAGCTGAGATTGGCAGCTTTCCTGAGCCATATCTGGCCTGAGTGGGAGCCCCACAGGACCTCCAGGTTATCAAGCACACAATGGCTACAATGTGCTGGGCTGCAGGAGTGAAGAGAACAATTTCTATAGCCCCTATATTGTTTACATGAACTTCACAAAAGCATTTCACAACAGTGGAGGGGCGCCAGCCTTAGCTGACTATCAACACAGGGAAAGGGGTGGGGGATGGTGGAGAGGGAAGTCTATAAATTCAACACCAACCCACCCTGGAAAACACACTGAGGTGGCTCCCACTAGCTCCTTGAGAGTTTGTTTTGTTTTGATTTGTTTCTCAAAGAGGTAGTGAGGGGGATAAAGGGGACTTAATAGTAACAGCTCCTATTTATTTAGCGTTTACTGGGTACCAGAGATTGTACTGATGATTCTGTGTATATGGTTCATCACAATCTTTTGAGATGATACTACTATTACTGTTCCCACTTTACAGATGAAGAAACTGAGGTATGGTGAGGCCAAGTAGCTTGCCTGAGGTTCACAGGAGCAAGCCAGGATTCAAACTCCCGCAGTCTTATTTCAGAGCCCAAGCCTTTAACCAACTGCACTTCACTATCCCCCATTGTTTGTACCAAGGCCACTGAAGCTGTGGTCCCACTCCTCGGAAAGCTGACGAAGATGGTAACCAAAGACTGACACGTCCTCAAGGAGAGAGAATATGGCCATAACTACACGGGGCAGAAATCAAAAATGAAGCCCAGAGAGGTTTGCCAGAGTTGGTGCTGAGGATTGTGGGCAACAGAGTGGGGGCAAGTGAGGAACTTTTCCCAAAGGTGCTGAAACAGATTCTTGTACACCCATATTCACAGCATTCAGCACTGTTCACAATAGCCAAAAGGTGGAAATCCAATGTCTCTCAAAGGACAAGTGGATAAACAAAATGTGGTTTACACATACATTGAATTTCACTCAGCCTTAAAAAAAAAAAAAAAAAAAAGAATGAAATTCCTGGGCGCCTGTTTGGCTCAGTTGGTTGAGCATCTGACTCTTGATTTCAGCTCAGGTCATGATCTCATGGTTCATGGGTTCAAGCCCTGCAATCAGGCTCTGTACTGCCAGCGGAGCAGCACAGGGCCTGCTTGGGATTCTCTCTCTGTCTCCCCCTCTCTCTGCCCCTCCGAGGCTCGCTCTCTCTCTCTCAAAATAAATAAATAAACTTTTTAAAAAACGTTTTTTTAATGAAATTCCAATCCATGCTACAACATGGATGAACTCTGATGACATTATGCTCAGTGAATGCAGCCAGACACAGAAGGACAAATACTGTCCATTTATATAAGGTCCCTAGAGTAGTGAAATTCTAGAGACAGAAAGTAGTATAGTGCTTACCAGGGGCTGAGGGGGGGGGCAAGAATGTGGAATTACTGTTTACTGGGTACAGAGTCTCAGTTTGGCAGGATGGGAAAGTTCTAGAGATGGACAGTGGCAAGCAGTGGCTGTGGAGCAATGTGAATGTTAGGTACTTCATGCCACTGTTGTACGCGTAAGAACGGTTAAAATGGAAACAAGATACAATAGAATGAAATAAAAACAGACTTAGCAGCCACCTGGCCCACAGAGCTTGCAGCCCATAAGGAATGGTGGTGGGTTTTGAGGTCAGATGGCAGAATTTGGTCACTCTGGGAGGAGCAGCAGTGAGCGTGTGTGGACTGAAGAGGGTGCCAGAGAGCTCCGGAATGGTTTCTTCCAGTCACCTCCTTCCTCCCACCCCTCCCCCGACGCTGACTCCCAAGTGCCTGTGAGCGCCTGCGCGCGCGCGCGCGCACGCACACACACACACACACACACACACGTACACACCCCTACCCCACTCCAGAGCTGACACCGCCAGCACAAGCAGCAGCTGGGTGTGGCCTGACCCCCAGGGAGTCCTGGGGAATCCCTCCAACTGAGCAAAGGTCGACTCTGCCTCTCCCAGCTTCTCCTGGGAACACTCCCTCCCGTTTGCGGCGGTGCGAGCTAGTGTATCCTCCAGTGAAAACATTTTTAAGAGGTGCTACCGGTCCAGGCCTCGGAATTGTCCTGGGGAGCGGGGCGGAAAGGAGGCAGGCCAGTCCAGTGGAACGATCACGGACGCTCAAGTGCCACAGACGTGGATTCGAATCCTGATTGGACCCTTTGGCCCAGTATTTGACCTCTTTGTGCCTCAGTTCCCTTATCTGTTAAATGTGATCAAGAACAGCACAGGGACGTACTTTACAGTTGTTGCCAGGATTAAATGTGTCAAGTGCTTGCAACACTGCCTGCACGTGGTGAGTACGAAATAGGTTGTCAGCTACTATTATTCCCTCACAAGGTGGCTGTGATGAAAGGCTGCAAAGGGTGAAAGCACCCAGTACCACATGGGCCTGTGAGTGGTGCTAGCTAATAATAGTAACAGGAACAGTAGTAGTGGTGGTGGTAATAATAATACCAGAGACCCGGGGTCGTCGGCAGAGAAATGGCCAGAGGAATGTGGAGACACAGAGCAATGCTGGGGGAAGGAAAGCCACGGTGTGGGGTCTCTGGGGAAGCCAGTGACAGCCAGTCCCCAGAGAGCACTGCCCTCAAGCAGCCATTCAATAAGGCATGGGGAGGGAAGGGAAGAACAGGCAGTAGAGAAGCAGGGACACTGTTGGCCTTCCACGAGTGGGACACCTTCAGGGAAGGGGGAAGGAGGCAGGCCTGCCTCCGAGTCTCCAGGGACCAGCTATACAGTACCAGCCTCTGTTTCAATTCCTCCCCTCTTGGTGTCTCAGCTTTGTTTTTGTAGCTGGAGAGGAAAGGCCTGGGCGGGGCTCTGCTGCACAGCACCAGGAACCACAGACCCAGCCGCCCCGGATTGAGGGTACAGAATGTACCCAGACTGCAAACCACACCCTTGTAGCCCAGGGAGGCCCCTGGGGCTTCTGGGGGAACTGTCACACTACATTGTTTGAGAGCCCTGTGCCTAGCAACCAGCCTGGGGTTCCACAGCCCTCATACTGTAGGATGACAGTGGGATGTCCCAACAGGTCAGGACTGAATTAAAGAACTTCTTGCCAAAGGGTCTCCCAGGACTTAGGGTCCCTCTGATCTGCAGAGAGGTCCACAGACCCCTCCTGTTGCTAGAGTAGGTCTGGAGCTGGCATAGGATAGAGCTTCCAGCCTAAGGCCACGGTAAAGGGACACTCCCAGCCACAGCCAACTGCCCCCCCCCACCCCCAACCAATTTAGGGGAATGGCATCTGCTTCCCTCCACCTGTCTGCACCATCCTGCTACAATGCACCTAACTAGAATTTCCAGAGCAGTGAAGAGAGAGAGACAGATGGGACATTCAGGGAAGGTGGAGACAGTTTCCTGAAGCCTGAAGTGACTAGAAAATGAAAACAGATTGGGAGGGGGCCAAGCCCATGGCAGATGGGGGAAGGACTTCCAGGTGGGTAGGCTGGAGGAAGAAGGCCCTGTGAAACCGGGATGAAATTCAGCGAGGGGACAAGTGCAAGGGGTTTGTTAGCGACAAAATCTAACAACATAATTTAGCTCAACACAAGAAAAACACCAAGAGAAGGAGGGAGTTGACCACAAGTTGAATATGAATCAGCCTCAAAATAGAGCATGGCTCACTTAACGTTGGCCACATTTTCCAAACCAAAGATCAGGGTGCATATTTGACAAGAATGAGTGTACTTACAGGGAAACAAGCCTGAGTGTTTGGAACTGAGGCTCTCCCCAACAAGCCTAGGTGGTAGGCTCACTGAGACCATGCCTCTGACAATCTAGTCTGTCATCAGAGGGCTGTGTCCAGAATCTGGGGGAAACGGAGAAGGTTCAGAAGAGAACAAAAGATATGAAAAATGTGGCAAATATTCATAAAGTAGAAGCCGTTTGAGGAGGTGGACAGGACTCAGGTACAAATGTCCAGCAGCTGGACACTTGGGGCCTGTGCAACCTCAGGAAAATTACTTAACCTCTCTGAGCTCCAGTCTCCTGGTCTTTAAAACTGGGATCATAATATCTGCCATAAAGGCTGTTGTAAAGATTTAAGTGATAAAAAAAAATGCAAAGCACCAAATGCATAGTAGGTCCTTGATAAATGCATAGCTATGGGTTTGGAAAAGGGAAGGAAAACATGTGAGAAGATTTTATGAGGAGGGTACTAAGTAGATGTTCCCTCACATCCATGGAAACTGTAACAAGGAGAAAGGGACTATGGCCAGAGCAGGACTATGGGTGGGAGTGGGTAAGAACCTGGTGACCATTAGAAGTCGCAAAGTGGCAGCTGACAGGCTGAATCCAGCCCTCAGGCGTGTTTGGTTTGGCCCCAACAGTGTTTTACAAAGTTTTGAGTTAATCGCCAATCTTTTTAAAAGTGGACGATTTCATATAAAAGTCCAGAGTTCTGGATTTTCTTGAAAAAGCAGAAAATCTAGCAACTCTGGACCCACATGTCTGCATGACAACTGTGGGAGGGGAGAGAGGGCTGCTTCTTTTAGAAGGTCTCACACTGGTGCTCCTCCGACTGTGACAGGCAGAGGCATTCTGTTAAATGCAGATGCTAATATCCTGAATGGGCAAATCCATGAGGACAGAACGTAGTGATTGCCCATGGCTGCAGGGAGGAGGGGGTGCAAACTCATATTGCTAACAGGTAATGGGGTTTCTTCTGGGGGTGATGGAAATGAAACCAGGTAGACAGAGGTGGTAGTTGCACAAAATGGTAAAAACCACTGAATCGTGCACCTTAAAAGAGAGTATTTTGTGGCATGTGAATCATATCTTAGTAAAGCTGTTACTTTAAAAATGCAGATTCTGGGGGCGCCTGGGTGGCTCACTGGGTTAAGCATCAGACTAAGCCTTAGGTCATGATCTCAAGGTTGGTGAGGGCGGTTGGTGGGACTCTGTGCTGACAGCCTGGAGCCTGCTTTGAATTCTGTGTCTCCCTCTCTCTCTGCCCCTCCCTCTCTTGTGCTCTGTCTCTCGCTCAAAAATAAGGAAATAAACATTAACAAAACAAGGCAGATGCTGATTCAGTAGGACTGAGGTGGGGGTGGAGACTCTGCCTTTCTAAGGAGCTCCCTGGCATGCTCCAGACTGCAGGTCCTTGGGACCAGCTCTGTGCAACTCTTGTAACCGCTGGTTTTTAGCTGCTGCACACTGGTACCACCTGGGGAGTTTTTAAAACTACTGAGGCCTGGATCCCACCCCCCAGGGATTCTGATAACATTAATCTGGGATGAGCACATTAATTTGGGATGAGGCCCTGGGCATCCGGATTTTTGGAAGCCCCCCACCGTGATTCTACTTTGCAGCCAAACTGGAGAACCACTGTCTCACATCCTGGCCACGGTCCCCTTTCCCTGTCACCTGCCCTGGTGTGCCCCAGGCATTGGACTCCAGGCTGGGCTCCAAACCCCGGAAGCTCAGCTTCCGGGCCTCTGCCAAGCCCGCCTGGCCCTGCCCACAGCCTTAATCCCACCCTAATTGTGAAGTTTCTGAAGCCAAACATTGCCTCCCCCACCCGTGCCCAAGTCCCTTGCTGGTGGATACTGTTCTGTTTCCTCGGGCGAGTTTGGGCCAGAGCATTTGTCAGAAGCTTTGGGAAAGTCCGATCCTCCCCGGGTGCCTCCGGTAAGGCCGGGACTCCCCGGGAGCCCAGGCAGGGTAGCCCCGCCGCCGCCGCCCCGGCTACCCTCCCCGCCACGCCCTTGTTTGGCAGCCGCATGGCAGCCCACACGCCCGCCGCTTCCCCGCTTCCCGGGGCGGCGGCGCGTGGGAAGACATGTGCTCACAGGGGAGGGTGAGGCGAGGCGAGTGCTGCCGATCTGCCCGGCCTTGGAAGCCGCCCGCGAGCCAACCGCGGCGACTCTTTCAGTGGGCCGAGGCCAGGGGGAAGGGAAGACAGTGGGCGGGTGCGGGGCGGAGACCTGCCCACGGGGCTCACTGGGTAATTCATTATTGCGTGCAAGCCTCTCTCAGAGGCGAGGCCCCGAGCAAGGTCCAGACCTGGGCAAGTCATTCCAAGTGAAAAGAGGTTATAACCACGAAAAGAACATTTCGTTCTGAGTGGGAGGAAGACAGCTGGGCAAGGCCAATGGAAAGGCCCCCCAGCCAGCCTCGTAGTTACGGGACTGATACCGCTTCCCAGATGTTTGAAGAAGAACATCTCTATCCGCCCCCTCCCCCGACCCCGCCCTCTGACTACTTATTTTCTCCGTGCAGTTGGCTTGAATGTAGCTATTTGTGTCCTCTTTTTCTCAAGGGCTTGCTTGCCTTTTTTTTTTTCCTAGAGATTGGAAATGATTTAATGAGATTCTACCTAGAAGGTGCAGAAAAAGCTGGGGAAAAGCTGGTATTAAGGGTTTGATTGCTGAGGCTATCCTAATTGATTCAGCACTGGGGACATTTTCACTCTTGCTTTTTGTAATTCCTAGGAGGCCACAGGGTCACAGAAGCGTCTCTGGGAGCCTGTTGTAATTTGGAGAACAAACACAGGCCTCTGGTGGTGGTTGCTGCTTGGCTCTCCAGGTCCCCTTCTCTTTGCAGACTAGCTTTGTCCCCTTGGGTTTTTGGTGTGTGGTATGAATCGGGGGGGCACAGGGGTGCCTGAAAGACAGCAATGGAAGATGATAGCAGGCCCCCCCTTGCCCCCCCCCCCCCAGGAAGGGCCCAGGAGGAGGTGAGCTTTTGAGCTCTTTGAGCTTCTCAGCTCCTTCCTTCCACCCAAGAGATCAGAGAAACTGCTAGAGAGGGGGCTTTGGACTGGAGCAGGGTTGGGCATTCTCAGAAAACTCAGTCCCTTGTTGTGGGCTGCCTCCCCACACTGAAAAAGCGCTGACAACACAAATTCTCAGCATCTCCTCTGCCCCACCAGGCCTAGCCAGCCTGCTCTCCACCCCTGCCCTTTGCCCTCTGTACCTGACTCCTTCTCCAACAATGACACAAGAGATAAAAGGCAAAAGGCTGAGGTATACAGGGCAAGTGGCTCTGAATTAGGATGAGAGGCCCCCAGAGAACCACCATCTGTGGAGCAAGGACTGAGTTCCTCAGAGAAGGATCTTTGGGTGGGGGGAGTTCTGTCACCAGGCAATGGTGGCCTGAAGGGATGGTCCCAAGATGTGACCTTGGGGAAGAGAATCTGATGAGGGGTGAGGGAGAACAGAGAGGGCATAAGATTAAAGGAGCACAATTCTACTAGCTAACATGTATTAAATGGTTTCTAAGTGTCAGACACAAGGCTAAGTGCTTCACATGGATAATCTCATTTAGTCCTCTGAAGCGCCCTAATTACCACCATTTTGCACCTTGGTAGTGGAAATCTAGGCATTGAGTAACTTGTCCAAGGTCCACAGCTGTTAAGGGGAGAGTGATGCTGAGAATTCAGTTCCATTTGAGTTTAGAGCTGCCACCCTTAACTAGACAGCCTCCCCACTGATAGCATAAAGGCCTCAGAGGTTACCAAGGAGGGTTCTGGCCACTCCACCCCAGGCCCTGAGGGACAACTGCATCCTATAGATCCTGGGAAAGACAGCAGGGATCATAGGGAAATTCTCACCCCATCCTCTGTGCCCAACTTTGCAGCATGTGGAGAAGAGCCCTTCTCTTCTGTCAGCCTCTGGTCCCTGCCTGAGCCATGTGTGGATCCCTGTGCAGCCACGAGGCTCAGGGGATAAGGGTGGGACTTGATGTTGGCACAAGTGTCTGGGTCAGAGTGGAACAAATCAGCACGCAGAGAAGCAGGCTCTGCCTTCTTGGCTCTTGCATCCACAAGGAGTGCTAGACTTCAGCTAGGAAAGTGTTCTAGATGTCCCCCCCAGCCAGTAGGGCTAAGACGAGGCCATCTCTTTCATCAGCTGTGCTAAAAATCACCCCCAGAAAAGGCAGAACTGTTTAGATACCTGTTGTTTTCCCCAGTGGGAACCTTTCGGTAAGGGTTTGCACAGGGGGCCCTTTGAAATGTTCTTAGGGGTTGCCTGATCCTTGCCCCAGCAGGCAGGCCCTTCTAGCCAGGGACAGTGAATCACCCAGACCAGAATCCATGCATCTGTTTGGGAGAACACTGTGTGCTGTGGACCAGTGCTGGAGCCCAAGGGGAAAGGGAAGTGTGAAAAACTGACCAGCCAAGGGAGAGACTGGGAGAGGTTTCTTCTATGGCATCTAGTCAAGTTCTTCCAGCTAAGCTTCACCAGTGTGCGCCACACTTTCCTCTTCTATGCTCACCGCCTCTGCCATGACTCAGGCCTTCCTTGGTCCTCTGTCCCCTGAATTGCTGTCACAGCCTCTAGCTGCCCCATCTCCCTCCCCCCATCCTCACTCCTTGCCACAACCTGAGCCATCTTTCCAAAAGACATATCTGATTATGTCAGTCCTCAGGTTAAAACCCTTCAGTGGCTCCTCATTACTCTCAGGGCAGAGAGGGTAAACCTTTTGGCATGACATTCAAGGCCTTAGTGGTTTGGCTCAAACATGCTCTCTACCAGTGTAGGGATACCGGAGAAAATGTGGAGAGGCCCAGGTAAATGTGAATTTCAGATATCCAGCAAATAATATTTTAGTTTAAGTATGTCTCTTGCACTGGGTCCTATATTTTTATTTGCAAACTCAGGAAAACCCTACTCCAGTGGTGTATCCATCATTCCTGATAATAGCTGTACATGAGGTCCTTCTCATCTCCTGGAAGGAGTCACCAGCATCCAAACTGATTCCTTTGCCCCTGGGCCCTCCCTCTTCTAGAACATCCACCCCCTGCCCCAAGATGTTGCCTAGGTCATTCTCTCACTGCCATCCAATAATGCTATTTACATTTCTCACCCCTGTTCTAATCCCTCTCTTCTGGGGTCTTGTTGCATCCACTGTCCCACCTAACATTTGGCTGTGTCATGTTTTGCATTGCGACCTGCTGATCTGTGGAGAGCGTTTCTTGACTGGCCCCACAAGGCCTCGTCCTTTTCATTCCCTCCTTCCTCCCATCACTGGGTAGTGGGGCCTCGGTAAATGTAGGTTGACTGATCAATGGTTGATTTACTCCCTCACAAGACTGTGAGCTCCTAAAGGGTAGCTTCTGGACCAAACGTCACATAGTTCTGTTTGGTTGGCACCCATGATGAGCCAGGATCTGTTTCCAATGTGAGGATCTAGAGATGAATAGCATTATGCTTCCGCCCTCACGGAACTCACAGTCTAGCCAGGGAGTTCCAGTGTGTACGGGTACTTACACAGGAACGTGAGTTGTGCAATGAACAAAGCACATACAGGGTGCAAAGTGCTTACAGAGGTGGAAGGGATGAACAGAATTTGGGAAATGGGATGTTGGATAAATTATAGCAGAGGTTATATCTCCTTAGGGGAGGGTAAGGGCATTCCTGGCAGGGGAACCAGAGGCACGCATGCATGGAGGCAGGAAAGCCCATGGTGTGTGTTCAGGAACCATAGGAAGTTCAAAAGCAGCGTCAGGCATGAAGGACCTTGAACAGTAACATGAGATGTTTGGATGGTGGATGATGGGGAACTGTTCAAAAGGGTTGAAGAATAGGGGCGCCTGGGTGGCTCAGTCAGTTAAGCGCCGACTTTGGTTCAGGTCATGATCTCATGGGTTCAAGCCCCATGTTGGGCTCTGTGCTGAGAGATCAGAGTGTGGAGCCTGCTTCAGGTTCTGTGTCTCCCTCTCTCTGCCCCTCCCCTGCTCATGCTCTCTCTCTCTCTCTCAAAATTAAACATTAAAAGGGGCGCCTGGGTGGCTCAGTCGGTTAAGCGTCCGACTTTGGCTCCGGTCATGATCTCGCGGTCCATGGGTTTGAGCCCCGTGTCGGGCTCTGTGATGACCGCTCAGAGCCTGGAGCCTGTTTCAGATTCTGTGTCTCCCTCTTTCTCTGACCCTCCCCTGTTCATGCTCTCTCTCTGTCTCAAAAATAAATAAATGTTAAAAAAAATTAAAAAAATAAAATAAATAAACATTAAAAACATTTTTAAAGGGTTGAAGTATAACCTTGACATATAACATTGTGTACATTCAAGGTGTACAACGTGATGATTTGATATACATATATACTGTGAAATGATGACAATAGTAAGGTTATTTAACACATCCATTGTCTAGTTACCATTTCATTTAAGTGCTTTAACTGAGCAGACTTCTGTATTGAGAGAGGCGATCAAAGCCCAACACAAAAGACCACACATTGCATTATTCCATTTATATGAAATGCCCAGAAAAGGCAAATCCATAGAGACCGAAAGTAGATTAGTGGTTGTCTGAGGCTGTGGGGGTGGGAACAGGAAGTGACTGCTAATGGGCACGAGGGACCTTTTCAGGGTGATGGAAAGGTTCTAAAATTGGATTGTGGTAATGGTTACACAACTCGGTGAATATTCAAAAATCATGGAGTTGCACACTGAAAACAGGTGAATTTTATGTTATGTAAACTATACCATGATGAAGCAGTTTAAAAATAAGAGACCATCAGTCTGGCCACACTGTGGGAAATGGATTGGAGTGAGGCAAGCCTAGGTGTGGCCAGAGCAGTGAAGAAACTTCTGCAAAGGTCTGGGCAAGAATTAGTGAGCTCTGGCACTAAGACAATGGCAGAGAGGCCCGGGGGGAGGGTTGGAGTCAACAGACATTTAGGAGGTCCAATCAATGAGGTTCGGTAAACAGATTGCCTGGAGGGGATAAGTAAAACAGATGGAAGAGTCTAGGATGATACTCTGGTTTCTGGCTTTGACAGGTGGGCAGATGGCACCAGCAAACCTCACAGCGCTTAGTACAGGGCCTGACCCTTAGCACATGTTGGTGGAATGCATAAATGATTGAATGAATGAAGTGCCTTCATGTCATCTCCTCTCCTTCTGTTGCTCCCTCTCACCCATAGGCTAGTCCTCTGGCCCCCAGTGTGCTTATTTCCAGCACTGCCCACTCGGAGGCATGGAGCTGCCCAGGAATTCTGCTGTTCCCAGATTCACCTGCTAAGAAACACTCATCTGGTTTCTTCTCTCTGACCCAGAAACCATCAGGGCACACAAGAGACCTCTGGTCTGGGGTGAGGAGGGGAGCAGTTGGGAATGGATGGCCACCAAAGCCCTGAGGACTCTTGTCATGGCCTCAGGACTCCTCACTCATGCGGTTAACACCCATCCTTACCTGGACTCTGCCACTCACCTACAACCCCCTCCCCATCAGTCACTGCTGCATCCCGAGTCCTCAGGATGCCCTGCCGTCCTAGGCTTTCACTTAAGTTCCCACTTGCATCAGTCACCTGTCAGTCCATGGACCAGCGTCCATCTGAGTGTTCTCTTTGGAACGCCTGCCTCAGAATGACGTGGGGGGTGTTTAGTAAGACACAAATGGCCAGCCCGGCACCTGACCCACTCAATCAGAATCTACAGGGCTGTGTAGGAGGAAGGAAGTTCTGCCCTGTTTCAGAAGTTTCCCCCAGTGGCTGGGAGGCGCAAGAATGTGAGAGCCACTGTAGGGGAAAGCATGAACATGGATTAGGAGTGCTTGTAAGCCAGGGCACCTGGATGGCTCAGTCCGTTAAGTGTCTGTCTTTGGCTCAGGTCATGATCTTGCAGTCCGTAGGTTCAAGCCCCATGTTGGGCTCTGTGCTGACAGCTCAGAGCCTAGAGCCTGCTTTGGATTCTGTGTCTTCCTCTCTCTCTCTCAGCCCCTCCCCCACTTGTGCTCTGTCTCTCTCTCTCTCAAAAATAAATATTTACAAAAAATTTTTAAAAAGGAGTGCTTGTAAGCCTGCCACACCGGCATGCAGCCCCTGGTGGCCACTTGATGGGACAGAGAGCCCTCCCCAAAAAGCTCCCCACAACATGGGCGCCCTTCCCTGACATTCATCCCTCCATCAGGAAAGGCACTCTAGCACAACCGCTAATCGGATTACCCTCTTGCACAATCTTTTCCCCCTCCTCTCTCCCCCACTAAATTGCCACAGGACAATCAGTGCTCAATTGCTCTTTCCTCTGTCCTCCCAAGCACTGAGGACAGGCTGACACGCATGAGAATTGGTTGTTTACATGAGAGCTCTTGAAGAGCCCAGACCAAGTTTGGGAAGACGAATGCCTTTGGAGTAACAACGTCTAGGACAGAGCCAGGCATACAGTAGGTGCCCAGTAGATACTTGAGGGTACTGAGTCACTAACAAAAGGAGCAAGAGGCATGAATAACATAAATGAAAGTCATGCATCTGGCTATACAGAGTGACCACATTCCGAGTGTACCAGAGACAGACTTGCCCTCCTGGCTTGCCTAACAGTGAGGTCAATAGGTCAACACCACTGTGTTAGAACCCTGGAGAGGGTGGGAACACAGTGACCAGGCTAAAGAGCTGCAAGGCTGGCAGGGACCTTTATTCATTCATTCATTCATTCTTCAACCAACCAATTTTTTTTTGTTTGTTTGTTTTTATTTATATATGAAATTTATTGTCAAATTGGTTTCCATACAACACCCAGTGCTCATCCCAAAAGGTGCCCTCCTCAATACCCATCACCCACCCTCTCCTCCCTCCCACCCCCCATCAACCCTTAGTTTGTTCTC
>NW_024420499.1:7063612-7064346 GCF_014898765.1 Herpailurus yagouaroundi | reverse complement strand
AGTGAAACCATATGGTATCTGTCTTTCTCTGTATGGCTTATTTCACTTAGCATCACACTCTCCAGTTCCATCCACGTTGCTACAAAAGGCCATATTTCATTTTTTCTCATTGCCACGTAGTATTCCATTGTGTATGTAAACCACAATTTCTTTATCCATTCATCAGTTGATGGACATTTAGGCTCTTTCCATCATTTGGCTATTGTTGAGAGTGCTGCTATGAACATTGGGGTACAAGTGCCCCTATGCATCAGTATTCCTGTGTCCCTTGGATAAATTCCTAGCAGTGCTACTGCTGGGTCATAGGGTAGGTCTATTTTTAATTTTCTGAGGAACCTCCACACTGCTTTCCAGAGCGGCTGCACCAATTTGCATTCCCACCAACAGTGCAAGAGGGTTCCCGTTTCTCCACATCCTCTCCAACATCTATAGTCTCCTGATTTGTTCATTTTGGCCACTCTGACTGGCCTGAGGTGATACCTGAGTGTGGTTTTGATTTGTATTTCCCTGATAAGGAGCGACGCTGAACATCTTTTCATGTGCCTGTTGGCCATCCGGATGTCTTCTTTAGAGAAGTGTCTATTCATGTTTTCTGCCCATTTCTTCACTGGGTTATTTGCTTTTCGGGTGTGGAGTTTGGTGAGCTCTTTATAGATTTTGGATACTAGCCCTTTGTCCGATATGTCATTTGCAAATATCTTTTCCCATTCCGTTGGTTGCCTTTTAGTTTTGTT
>NW_024420499.1:7022392-7058612 GCF_014898765.1 Herpailurus yagouaroundi | reverse complement strand
CTTTTAATTCCCTTGCCTTTGGGGATGTGTCGAGTAAGAGATTGCTATGGCTGAGGTCAGAGAGGTCTTTTCCTGCTTTCTCCTCTAAGGGTTTGATGGTTTCCTATCTCACATTCAGGTCCTTTATCCATTTGGAGTTTATTTTTGTGAATGGTGTGAGAAAGTGGTCTAGTTTCAACCTTCTGCATGTTGCTGTCCAGTTCTCCCAGCACCATTTGTTAAACAACCAATTTTTTTAAAGTAGCCTCGACACCCAGCTTGGGCCCAAACTCACCACCCCAAGACCAAGACGGGAGGTGAGATCAGGAGCCGGATGCTTGACTGACTGAGCCACCCAGGCGCCCCTCCACCAACCAGTTTTTCATGAGCTCTTCCCATGTGCCAGGCACTGCACAAGGTATCAAAAATAAAACAGTGAACAGGACAGACAAGGCTTCTGCCCTCACAGAGCTTACAGTTTAGTGGGGGAAGACAGACATTAGATAATTATAGTTGTGAGAAGTGCTATGGAAGAAAAGAACAGTGTCCAGTGAAAGCGTATATAACAGCAGAACTTGAATTAGCAGGGCAGGAATGGGTGGGAGATGCTGTTCAAGGACAGTTTATACCCAAGGAAGTGACCTTGAGCCAAGACCACAAGCATGACCAGGAGTTAAACAGGCAAAAAACTGAGGGAAAGCATCCCAGGCAGGAGGTACTGCTGTGTGGGGACCTGAGGCAGTCACAAGCTTGGCATGTTTGTGGAATATGCAAGAAAGCTGGTGTGGCAGGAGAGGGAGTGAGGGGTGGGGAGGCAGGAGCTGAGACTAGGCAGCAGATAGGGGCCTTTTGAATCACAATAAGAGGCTTGGATTTCATTTATTTATTTATTTATTTACTTGCTTACTTATTTTTTTTAAGAGAAGAGTGTGCATGTGCATGCAAGCGGGGGAGGGGCAGAGGGAGAGAGAGAATCTTAAGCAGGCTTCTTGGTGCACAGGGGGACACTGGGCTTGATCTCGTGACTGAGATCATGACCTGAGCTGAAATCACAAGTCAGATGTTTGACTGAGCCACCCAGGTGCCCTTTGATTTTTATTTCGAGTGGGATGGGAGGGTTTCAGGCCAAGGAGTGGTGCAAGATCTGATTTGTGTTTTAGAGTCCCCTGGTTGCTGCATTGGTAATGGATTGAAGGAGGACAAGAGTGGAAACAGAGGGACACATCAGGGAGTTGTGGTGAGCTGGTCTAGGGTGGCAGCTGTGGAGACTGCAGCGGATGAGTTCGTTCAGCCCACACATTTTACAGATTAGGAAACTGAGGCCCAGGGAAGGGGAAAGACTTTCCCAAGGTCACTTGGATTCCTGGTCCTGTTTTCCCACAAAAGGTAGGTTAATTGAAAACCAAGCAGGGAAGGCTAAGTGGATCCTGGCTGGCTAAATTCACTGATGCCTCATGGCACATCTGGGGTTCTGGAAGCCCATGCAGATGCTCAGAGTGGGATGGAAATGGAGGGACCCTGGTACCCAGTAAGGCAGCACTCTGTAGTTCCACTGCCTGGGGGTGTAGCGAAGCCAGCATCAGCCTTCAGTTGCATATCCCAGCTCTGTTTAGTCTGGCCGTGGCTCAGCCAGGAGCTAAGTACTTACTGGCCAGTTCCTTCCTGCTTCCACAGTATAACGAAGTGCTGAGCTGGGCAGAACTCCCAGTGCGCCTCTCAGAGCAGGCAAGTAGCAACCTCATGCGGGGCCACGTGAGGTCGGAGCTGGGGGTGGGGGGGCGGGGGGGGGGCGGGCCAGGACGCCTGAGCTCGCATGGAATTGGCTGCTCTTGGACGCACCACTTCCGCGGAAGGCCAATCACAAGAGCCACAGCACCCTTGCTCTTACCCTGCTCCACCCTCTGCTCTTGTCCTTGTGAAAGCCACAGAACGTCCCGCCGCAAAGTGAGCTGGGGGAGAGAAGTTCTTTCCCTCCCCTGTCCCACACCCGGCCCAAAAGGCCCTGGGGAGAGGCGCCTGGCTCACCGTCCAAGTAAGATGAATGGGCTGCTTGCCAAAGAGAAACGTTTGCTTTTTGGAGAGAGTGTTGTTGAAGACCAATTAGGGAGAAATGACCCCAAAGGGATGGTCAACCAAGGCTTTGTTGAAATGGCCTTGGGTGTAGATAATCATGAAAATAATCCTAGGCTGGAAAAAAATCTCACAAGTCCTCCCTTGCTAGCCGGCATCGATGTCCACTTCCGTGGCACCGCCCCAAGTGGCATTTGCCATCTCTTACACCAGGTCTCCCCCCAACCTACCCATGTGCTTTGGGAGTGCCATTCTTAGGGCAAGAGAGGCACCAGGTGAACTGAAAAAGCTCAGGGAAACTTTTCTAATCTTGGTTCTTTTATTAATGAATTGGATAACCTCCCTCTAAGTCTGTTCCTTCACCTAGAAAATAAGGAGTCTGAGTAAATGCTCCTTAAGAGCACTTTTAGATGTGACATGTTGGGAGTCTAAGAGTTGTTATGCACCAGATACCAGGCTAAGCGTTTTACTTTCTTCATCTCTTTTAATCCGCACAACTCCTGTGAGGTAGATACTGTCATGTGTCCCTTCCACACTTGACAGGTAAGGAAAAGGAGGCTTGGAGATGTTAAGTGACTTACCCAAGGACACACAGCTAGCAAAGGGCAGAGCCACTACACTCCTGCTTCCTTAAACAGCAAGTTTACTGGCTCTACACTGTCCAAATTGTCCTTGAAGTCCTGACAAGCTAGGAATGTCTAGGAGAGAAAATGACTTTGCCTCCTCATTTTACATTTTGAATTCCAAACTGACATGTCTGTAGAAACAGGTGGACACTTTGCTGCTGGGAGCTGAGGAATCAAGAGAAGGTCTCTTTTGGGGTGCCTGGGTAGCTCAGTTGGTTAAGTGACCGACTTCGGCTCAGGTCATGATCCCACGGTTTGTGAGTTTGAGCCCCACATCGGGCAGGCTGTTGTCAGCACAGAGCCTGGAGCCTGCTTCAGATTCTGTGTCTCCCTCTCTCTCGGCTCCTCCCCACTCGCACTCTGTTTCTCTCTCTCTCTCTCTCTCTCTCTCTCTCTCTCTCTCTCTCTTTCTCTCTCTCAAAAATAAATAAACATTAAAAAAAAGAGAGGTAAAGCCTCTTTCAATTTTTTCCTGGCAGCGGTGCCATGGTGGGGGGTCCTGGGCACTCAGGGAGAAACAGGAGGGCACTGCCAGCTGGGAAAGTTGGCAGGAGAAATGCCTCATGAGGGCATCACCTGCTTTATAGAATCGGATCCCTCCCTTGGGTTCTGGGATGTCTGACAAATACTGGACAGGTTTGCAGGTCTATACTCTAATGACATTAATGAGGGCAGGGAGCCTAGTGAAAATTTAATAGACAAGTATAAAAAGTTTCACAGACTCTGTCTGCAGAAGTTCCTTTGAAAGTCTACACAAGGCCGCAAGGGCTGCTTGGAGCTCTCTGTCCAAGGAAATTATTAACCTTCCTCATTTCTGGAGAACGATGCGATCTGTTTATTAAATGCCTAAATTAAAGGGAGAGGATACAGTGCAGTTGGGGGTTTTCCACCATAATTCATCTGAGGCTCTCAGTCAGGGAAATTCGAGCCCGGGGCTGACTAGGCTTCCTGACCACTTCCTACTCCCAGACTTCCTCCAACCCTATGCCTTTAATAAGTTCAGGTTGTTCAGAGTTCAGCTTTCATTAACCCTTTGAAGTCTGGGTGGATAAATGACAGTTAAAGTCCACAAACCACTTAATGTACATCAAAGATTGGCCAAGGAAACGATTGTTCCAGCATGGATGTTTCTACTGTAAGGATCAAATGAGATAACATGTGTGTGAGTGTGTGCGCACGCATGCACCTGTGTGTGAAAGCACTTTCTGATCCTTAAAGCACAGTAAAATACTTTTATTATTTTTCTCAATAGGATGTCTTATTTTTTTGCAAGATGGATGCCTGTCCTCATTAAGTGCCTTTGGACCGACCTAACTGGTACTTGTTGAGCCTGGGAAAGTACTACCTCTTGTGTTTCTCAAGCTGATTAATACTTGATTAAGAACCTTCTGATAGGCCTGTTGCTTTGTGCACTTGGAACCAGTGTAATATGTGTATTGTTTCTCCTCAACAAAACTGTGAAAGGCAGAAGATGAAGAAGGAGCATTTCCAGCAATACGGGGCCTTGGGTTTGTCCATTGTTTCACCTAAGAAAGGGGGGGGGTCTCAGGAACACAAGGAATTCTCTTGTGTGCTGAGTAGCTGAGGTACCTTCATGCACATTGGAATGGATCAGTCACAAAGACAGGTCAGCTGAGAAATGGAGCTCATGTCCTGAGAAAACTCTCTTCCAAAAATGCCTGCAGTGACTCTTACATTAATGGTGGAAAAGAAAATTGGTAAAGCCCTTTAGAAGGGAATTTGATAATATCTCACAAAATTATATGTCGTTACCTTTTGACTCACCAATTGCCCTTTTGGGAATTTATCCCAAGGATATGCCTCTAACAATATGGAAATGCATATGCATGAGGTTATTCATTACAGAGTTGTTTATAATTGCAAAATATTTGAAACTTACCTAAGTGTCCATAACTAAGAGAGTGGTTGAGTAGGCTTTTTGGTACAGCTACAGAGGCACCTGGGTGGCTCAATCGATTAAGTGTTCGACTTTGGCTGAGGTCATGATCTCATGATTCATGAGTTCCAGCCCCACATTGAGCTCCCAGATGATGGTGTGGAGCCTGCTTGAGATTCTCTCTCTCCCTCTCTCTCTCTCTCTGCCCCTTCCATGCTCTCTCTCTCTCTCCATCAAAAATAAATAAATAAAATTTTTTAAAATGAGGATACTCTCTATGAACTGATATGGAGTGATTTCTAGGATATGTTGATGGAGGTGGAAAAAAGCAAAATGAAAAAAACGTATCTGTAGTATGCTTCCTTCTGAATAAGAAAAAGGGGAAGAAAATGCAGATACATCTGTTCACACATACAGAAAGAAACACAAGAAGAATAAATCAGAAGCTAATAGAATTTGTTACCTATGGGAGTGGGTGGGAACAGCATATTATAGGAGCTTCATAGGCATTTTCTGACAATGACTTACAGGTGTCATGAAGGACACAGTGGAAGGAATGGTAGAGTCAATCTGGAGTACCAAGAAAGTTTTCTGTTGCTGTCTTGAAAGATTAGTATGTGGTCACCTGGTTGGCTGCTGAGATTGGCTGGGTGATTGTCCCAGAGAGAGGGAACAGTTATGAGCAAAGGTGCAAAGATCCAGAAAGGGGAGACAGCCGGTATATAAAGTGGTTGGGACATTGAGGAAGAGGGTGACAACCGGGAGAGAAGGCTGGAAAAGGCAGTCAGGAACCAGAACATGGACTTCCTTTTATGCAATGGTAAGGAGTTGGAATTTTATTCCAAGTGACAAGAAGCTGTTGGAATATTTTGAGCAGAGGAAATGATATGAGCCAGTTGATGCTGCAGTAGTCTCTCTGGCTACAGTGTAGTGGGTGGGCTGATGGGGAGAGAGTGGAAGCAGGGAGGCCAGTAGTAATACTTATGGAAAGGACTGGTCCTGCTCTGGAGATATTTTGAAGGTACAGCAGGTGGGACAAATTGGTAGATTGGGAGTGGGGGAGGATGAAGGAAAAAGAGGAGTCTGGGATAATTCCCAGATTTCTGGCTTGAGTGATGGGGTGTCTGATGGAGCCGTTTAGCAAGATGAGAAATGCAGAAGGAGCAAAACTTGTGGGAAAAGGTGGTAAGTTTTCTTGGATGTATCAAGTGTGGGGTGTCGGTGGGACACCTAGAAGTTGGATGTATGGGTGTGGGGCTCAAGGGAAAGGTCCTGGCCTGGACCATAGGTGCAGGACCATATACATGGAGATTAAAAGGATGAGGCCAAAGCGGGAGAGTGTATGTACTATAGTGAGGAGAGAAGAAGTTCAAGGACCGAGTCCCAGGGAACACTAACATGAAATAGTGGCATAAGATGAAGACCCAGTAGAGGGAAACTTTTAAAACGAGTGTTAATAGAAATAGGAGAACAATTCAGAGAGCAGAGGGCCACAGACACCCAGGGGAAGACATTTGCAAGAGGAATGCAATCAATGACTGCAAAGTGGCCATTGGGGCATTCACTTCTAATCTTTGAGCCTGATGGTTGGGGGTGGAGGAGCCAAACCTCAGGGACTAGGGAGTGTGGGGGAAGTGAGGAAGTGCAGTCAGGGAGGGGGACTCTTCTTCAAGACCTTTGTGGAGGGAAAGAGTAAGATGGGTTGGCCGCTGATGAAGGGTTGGAGGAGAACAGGCAAGTGAGACCATTTGAGCTACAGAGAAAGAGTTACTGGACACACAAGGCTGAAAACCCAGAAAAGAAAGGTATTAACCAGTGGAGTCAGGTAGGGTGGGAGGGTCGGGTGGAGGCCTAGATGGCCCGGAGAGCCCCAGGAGAGGGGTTAGGGTTGATTAGGAGAAGGGAGACCTCTCCGTCTGAAGGGTGACTTCTCATGAAATCATTTTTAATACAAAGGAAGCAGCAAAGATCAAATTATCCATGCATGAATTGGGGCTCTTTGCAGACTTGCAGAGTGTGGGCATAATCCTATGTTGGTTCAGATAGGGCCCTGGGGTTTGGTCACAGGCATCTGGAGAGGAGGGTGCAGACAGGGGCGCTGGTTGCGCGCTGTGAACTGCAGACAGTACACACTTGGGATGTGTTTGTACAGACTCAGACACAGTTTCATGTACGCATGGGAGCCATGATAAATCATCGAGGTAAAAATCTCCCTTATAACAAATTATGAGACTTTACAATGAATGCATAAGACCTAATTAATAGGTTTGCTGATTGTTCTTTCCTGCCCTGGACTTCTGCCAAAAGCTGGAGGGCTGAGAACAGGACAGGGAAAAGGGCCCCAGGCTCCTTTCCTGGTTCTCAGCTCTGAGGTCGCCCCTGGCCCTGAAGGCTCAGCAGAACTTGGGGCAGAAGCGAGACCTGGGTTTGGCAGCAGTGCTGATCTTTTACGAAGCAGAGGCTCATTGGTCATAGTTTGTGCCAAGGGCAAAGGACTCAGGGCTAAGACATTCTGTCCCTTTGCAGACAATAGAGCCTGTAAGCTGCTTCCGAAGAGCTCATGCAAGTCATTGTCTAACTGAAAAAACAATGTGCTGACCCTTGCGTGATATATATTGGACAGAGAAACAAAATATTTGGTTTTGGCCCAGGCTCTGGCTGCAAGCTTGCTGTGTGACTTTAGGCAAGTACCTTCCACTCTCAGGGCTTCAGCTGTTCCATCTGCCAAATAAGTGGAGTGAACAGATGATCTTGAAGGCAACTGCCACCCCAACATTCTATCTTTTTTTAATTAATAGACTTTCTTTTTTAGAGCAGTTTTAGGCTGGTGGCAAAATTGAGCAGAAAGTACAGAGTGTTCCCATATTCCCCTTTCCCTCCACATGCACAACCCCCTCTCCTATGGACATCCTTCACCAGTGGGACATTTGTTACAATTGATGAAACTGCACTGACACGTCATAATCACCCAAAGTCCATTGGGTGGCACATTTTATGGGTTTTGGCAAGTATATAATTATGTGTGTCCACCATCACAGTATGATACAGAATAGTTTCACTAGCCTAAAAATCCTCTTTGCTCCACTGATTCATCCCTCCCTCCCCTCAGTTCCTAGCAACCACTGATCGTTTTACTGTCTCCATAGTTTTGCCTTTTCCAGAATATTGTATAATTGGAATCATACAGTATGTAACCTTTTCACATTGGCTTCTTTCACTTACTAATATGCATTTAAGATTCCTCTATGTCTTTGTGTGGCTCGATAGCACCTTTCTTTTTAGTGCTGAATAATAAATATCCCATTGCCTGGATCTACCAGTTTATTTCTCCACTCATCTGGTGAAGGACATCTTGGCTGCTTCCAAGTTTTGGCGGTTATGAATAAAGCTGCTGTAAACATCTGGGTGCAAATTTTTATGTGGACATAAGTATTCATCTCATTTGGGGCAATACCATGAAGTGTGATTGCTGGATTGTATGGTAAGTATATGTTTTGTTTTGTATTGAAAGGGCGGGCCTAAGCCGGCCGGCTCCATCTTGTTCTGTGTCCTTCACCTAGACCGCGCCTCCTCCCTTTGAGTGACCTCCTGCTCACCCATTCAAGCTTCCTGATCAAAACACGCCCTTTCCCCAGCCAATCGGCCAAGGCCACGCCCCTTCCCCAGCCAATCGGCTGCCCCTAGACCCCTATAAAACCTTTGTGCTTTTGAAACTCTCTCTCTCTCCCTGGTATCTCACCGCTGCGTCGGTGCAGGTAGGGGACTGAGCTCGAGCTAGCTCGAATAAAGGCTCTTTTGCTTTTGCATCGGACTCGGCTCCCTGGTGGTCTTTGGGGATCACGAATTCTGGGCACAACAGTATGAAACTGCAAACTATTTTCTGAAGTGGCTGTACCATCTTGAATTCCCACCAGCAATGAATGGGAGTTCCTCTTGCTCCACATCATCACCAGCATTTGGTGTTATCAGTGTTTTCAATGTTGGCCATTTTTTTTTTAATTTTTTAATGTTTATTTATTTTTGAGAAGAAAGAGACAGAGCATGAGTGGGGGGTGGCAGAGAGAGAAGGAGACCCAGAATCAGAAGCAGTCTCCAGGCTCTGAGCTGTCAGCACAGAGCCCGATGCGGGGCTGGAACTCACGGACCGCGAGATCATGACCTGAGCTGAAGTTGGACACTTAACCAACTGAGCCAGCCAGGCGCCCCTCAACGTTGGCCATTCTAATAGATAAGTAGCGGTATCTCACTGTTGTTTTAATTTGCATTTCCCTGATGACATACCTGATGTTGAACGTTTTTTTTTCATATGCTCACATACGAACTGTATGTTGCCTGTTCAGGTCTTTTGCCCATTTAAAATTTTGTTTCATGTTTATTTTTGAGAGAGAGAGAGAGAGAGGCCGAAAGAGGGGAGACAGAATCCGAAGCAGGCTCTGCACTGTCAGTGCAAAGCTCAACCTGTGGCTTGAACCCATGAACCCTGAGGTCATGACCTGGGCTGAAGCTGGTTGCTCAACCAACTGAGCCACCCGGACAACCCTCCTTTGCCCATTTTCAAATCGGGTTGTTCATTTTCTTACTGTTGAGTTTTAAGAGGGATTTGCAGATTTGGGATAACTATCCTTTATCAGATGTGTCTTTTGTAATTATCTTCTCTCAATTTGTGGCTTATCTGCTCATTATCTTGACAGTGTCTTTCATAGAAACTTTTTTCAGAATTTTAAATTTTAATGAAGTTCAGTTTGTCAATTATTTCATGAACTGTGCCTTTGGTGTGGTATCTAAAAAAGTAATTGCCTAAGGTCATCTACATTTTCTCCTATGTTATCTTTTAGAACTCGATATTGTTGCTTTTAGGTTTTACATTTAGGTAAATGATCTGTTTTGGATTATTTTTTTTAAATTGTTTTATGTTCATTAATTTTTTAAGAGAGACAGAGCATGAATGGAGGAGGGGCAAAGAGAGAGGGAGACACAGAATCCAAAGCAGGCTCCAGGCTCCAAGCTTTTAGCACAGAGCCTGATGCAGGGCTCAACCTCACGAACTGTGAATCATGACCTGAGCCGAAGTCAGATGCTTAACTGACTAAGCCACTCAGGTGCCCTGTATTTTGAATTAATTTTTGTGTAGAGTGTATGGTCTATGCTTAGATTCATTATCTTTTGTACATGAGTGTCTAGTTGTCCCAGGACCATTTGTTGAAAAGGCTACGTTTGCTCTATTGTATTGCCTTTCCTTCTTTGTCAGATATCAGTTGAATATATTTATTTGTGTCAGTTTATGGGCTGTCTGTTATGTTCCATTGATCTCTTTGTGCATTCTTTCACCAATACCATACTGTCTTCATTACTATAGCTTTATAGTAAGTCCTATAGTCAGGTAGTGTGAGTCCTCCGACTTTATTCTTCCCCTTCAATATTGAGTTAGCAATTCAGAGTCATTTGCCTCTCCATATAAACTTTAGAATCAGTTTGCCGATATCCACAAGATAGTTTGCTGGCATTTTGTTTGTGAATATGTTGCATCTATATATCTAGTTAGAAGGAACTGACATCTTGACAATATTGAGTCTTCATATCCATGTACTATCTCCTTATTTATTTAGTCCTTTTTTGATATCTTTCATCAGAGTTATATAGTTTTCCTTATATAGATCTTGTACATACATTGTTAGATTTATACTTACACATGTCATTTTGCAGGGTGCTAATGTAAATGATAATATGTTTTTAATTTCAAATACCACTTGTTCGTCACTGATATATTGAAAAGTTATGGACTTTTGTATATTAATTGTGTATCCTACAACCTTGCTATAATCAATAGTTTCAGGGTGTTTTTTTTTTTTGTCAATTCATTCAGATTTTCTACATAGACAATCATGTCCTCTATGAACAAAGATCGTATTGTTTCTTCCTTCCCAATCCGTGTGTCTTTTCTTTTATTGTCTTATTGCATTCGCTAGGAACTCCAGTATGATGTTGAAAGGGAGTGGTAAGAGGGGACATCTATACCTTGTTCCTGATCTTTGTATGAAAGCTTCTATTTTTTCAGCATTAAGTATGCCCTTAGCTGTAGGTTTTTTGGTTTTGTTTTTGTTTTTTTTTTGGTAGATATTCTTTATCAAGTTGGGGAAGTCTCCCTTTATTCCTAGTTTTCTGGGAGTTTTTATCATAAATGGATGTTGGATTTGCCAAATACTTTGTCTATATCCATTAATATAATCACGTGATTTTCTTCTTCAGTTTATTGATGTGATGGCTTATGTTAATTGATTAAACATTTTTTTTACATTTTTATTTTTGAGAGACAGAGACAGAGTGAGATGGGGGAGGGACAGAGAGAGAAGGAGACACAGAATCTGAAGTAGGCTCCAGGCACAGAGCCAACTGTCAGCACAGAGGCCGACGTGGGGCTCAAACCCACAAACTGTGAGATCCTAACCTGAGCTGAAGTCGGACACTCAACCAACTGAGCCACCCAGGTGCCCCCATTAATTGATTTTTTTGAATGTTGAACCAGCCCTGAATACATAGGACAAATTCCACTTTGGTTATGGTGTGTAATTCTTTTTATACATGTTGGATTTAATTTGCTAATAGAGGATTTTTGCATCTGTGTTCATGAGAAATATTGGTCTGAAGTTTTCTCATTAAAGCCTTTGTCTGGTTTTGGTATTATGATACTACTGGCCTCAAAGAATGAGTTAGAAAGCATTTCCTTTACTTCTATCTTCTGGAAAAGATTGTAGAATATTGTTATAAGTTCTTAAATGTCCTATAGAATTCACCAGTGAGCCCATTTGGGCCTGGTGCTTTCTGATTTGGAAGGTTATTAATTATTGATTCAATTTCTTTAATAGATATATACTTATTCAGATTGTCTATTTCATTTTGTGTGAATTTTGGAAGATTGTCTTTTAAGGAATTGGTCCATTTCTAGTTCATCAAATTTGGGGCACAAAATTGTTCATAACATCCCTATATTATCCTTGTAATGTCCATGGGATCTGTACTTGTGGTCCCTCTTTCATTTTTGATATTAGTAATTTATGTCTTCTTTTTTTTCTTAGCCTGGTTAGAGACTTAGAAATTTTAATGATCTTTCCAAGAAACCAGCTTTTGGTTTTGTTGATAATCTCTGTTAATGTCCTGTTTTCAATGTCCTTAATTTCCCCTCTATTTTTTATTTTTTTTTAAT
Organism: Herpailurus yagouaroundi; assembly: GCF_014898765.1. Taxonomy (NCBI): domain Eukaryota; kingdom Metazoa; phylum Chordata; class Mammalia; order Carnivora; family Felidae; genus Herpailurus; species Herpailurus yagouaroundi. Next base: position 7,046,839 of record NW_024420499.1, on the reverse strand, counting down.
TTAAATTTTAGTTAACATACAGTGCAATATTGGTTTCATGAATAGAATTCAGTGATTCATCACTTACATACAACACCCAGTGCTCATCACAAGTGCCTTCCTTAATACCCATCATCCATGTAGCCCTCAAACCAATTTCCTCCATCAGGTCTCAGTTTGTTCTCTTTCTTTTTTTTTTTTTTTTTTCTTAAAAGATTTATTTAGTTTTGAGAGAGAGAGAGAGAGAGAGAGAACACAAGGGAAGAAGGGGCAGAGAGAGAGGGGAACAGAAGATCCAAAGTGGGCTCTGTGCTGACAGCAGTGAGCCCGATGCGGAGCTCGAACCCATGAATTTTGAGATCATGACCTGAGTTGAAAAAGTCAGACGCTCAACTGACTGAGCCACCTAGGTGCCCCTGCTCTCTTTCTAAAGAGTCTCTTGTGGTTTGTTTCCCTCTCTTCTCTTCCCCCCCTTCTCATATGTTCATCTATTTTGTTTTTTAAATTTCACATGAGTGAAATCATATGGTGTTGACTTATTTCACTTAGCATAATACATTCTAGCTCCATCCATGTTGTTGCAAATGGCAAGATTTCATTCTTTTTGATGGCTGAATAATACTCCATTGTATATATAGACCACATCTTCTTTATCCATTCATCAGTTAATGGACATTCGGGCTCTCTCCATAGTTTGGTTATTACTGATAATGTTGCTATAAACACTGGGGTGCATGTAACCCTTCAAATCTGTATTCTTATATCCTTTGAGTAAATATCTAATAGCACAATTGCTGGATGTTAAGGTAGTTCTGTTTTTAGTTTCTTGAGGTACCTCCGTACTGTTCTCCATACTGTTCTCCAGAGTGGCTACACCAGTTTATATTCCCACCAAGTGAAAGAGGGTTCCCTTTTCTTCACATCCCCACCAACACCTGTTTTTTGTTAATTTTAGCCATTCTGACAGGTATGATGTGGTCTCTTATCATGGTTTTGATTTGTATTTCCCTGATGATGACTGAAGAAGATATTGAGCATCTTTTCACATGTCTGTTAGTCACCTGGATGTCTTTTTGGGAAAAGTGTCTATTCATGTCTTCTGCCCATTTCTTAACTGGGTTATTTGCTTTTTGGGTGTTGAGTTCAGTAAGTTCTATATAGATTTTGGATACTAACCCTTTATCAGATATGTCATTTGCAAATATCTTCTCCCATTCTGTAGGCTGCCTTTTAGTTTTGTTGATTGTTTCCTTTGCTGTGCAAAAGCTTTTTATCTTGATGAAGTCCCAATAGTTCATGTTTGCTTTTATTTCCTTTGTCCTCAGTGATGTGTCTAGTAAGAAGTTGCTCCAGCCGAGGTCAGAGGGGTTGCTGCCTGTTTTCTCCTGTCAGATTTTGATGGTTTCCTGTCTCATATTTAGGTCTTTATTTTAAATTTGTTTTTGTGTATGGTGTAAGAAAGTGGTCCAGTTTCATTCCTCTGCATGTCTTCATCCAGTTTTCCCAGCACCATTTATTAAGAGACTGTCTTTTTTTCCATTGGATATTCTTTGCTGCTTTGTCAAAGATTAGTTGGCCATATAGCTCTGGGTCAATTTCTGGGTTTGTTCTGTTCTGTTCCATTGATCTGTGTGTCTGTTTTTGTGCCAGTACCATACTGTCTTCATGACTACAGCTTTGTAATATAGCTTGAAATCTGGAATCGTGATGCCTCTAGTTTTGTTTATCTTTTTCAGGATTGCTTTGGCTAATTGGGGTCTTTTGTGGTTCTGTACAAATTTTAGGAGTGTTTGTTCTTGCTCTGTGAAAAATGCGGGTGGTATTTTGATAGGGATTGCATTAAGTGTGTAAATTGCTCTGGGTAATATAGACATTTTAACAATGTTTGGTCTTCCAATCCATGAGCATGGAATACTTTTCCATTTCTTCGTGTCCTCTTCAATTTCTTTCATGAGTGTTCTATAGTTTTCAGAGTATAGAACTTTTACCTCTTTAGTTAGGTTTACTTCTAGGTATCTTATTGTTTTTGGTGCAGTTGCAAATGGAATCAATTCCTTGATTTCTTTTTCTGCTGTTTTGTTATTGCTGTATAGAAATGCAACAGATTTCTGCACGTTGATTTTGTATCTTGTGACTTTGCTGAATTTGTGTATTAGTTCTAGCACTTTTTTGGTGGAGTCTTTCAGGTTGTCTACATAGAGTATCATGTTGTCTGTAAATAGTGAAAGCTTGGCTTCTTCCTTGCCAATTTGTATGCCTTTCATTTCTTTTTGTTGTCTGATTGCTGAGGCTAAGATTTTCAGTACGATCTTAAATAGTATTGGTGAGAGTGGACATCCTTGTCTTGTTCATGACCATAGGGAAAGGCTCTTGGTTTTTCCTCATTGAGAATGATGTTAGCTGTGGGTCTATCATATTTGGCCTTTATGATATTGAGGTATGTTCCATCTATCCCCACCTTGTTGAGAGTTATTATCAAGAATGGATGCTGTATTTTGTCAAATGCTTTTTCTGCATCTATTGATAGGAGCACATGGTTCTTATCCTTTCTTATATTAATGTGGTGTATCACATTGATTGATTTGCAAATATTGCTATCTTCTTGTCAGTCTCTCCAATTTTGGAGTGAGAAGTTTGCCCTATGACCTCACTTCTCTCTCTTTTTTAGTATTTATTTATTTTGGGAAGAGTGCAAGTGGGGGAGGGGCAGAAAGAGGGGGCAGAAAGAGCCTGCACTGACAGGCTGACAGTAGTGAGCCTGATGTGGGGCCTGAACTCATGAACTGCGAGATCATGACCTGAGCCGAAGTCAAACACTCAACCGACTAAGCCACCCAGATGCCCCTGACCTCACTTCTCTTATGGATCTAAGCTTTTTACTTGTTATTTGATGGAGCGGTGACTTCTAAGCTTTTTACATGCTGTAATGGAAACCAGAAATGTCTATGGTCTTTCTCTGTGGGTTTATGTTTTTTCTCCCTCTGGACAGGAACCTTGTCTGTCTTATTCATCTTATATCTTCAACGCCTAGCACTGTGCCTGGCACATGGTAGGTGCTCAGTACTGAATGTATGATGAAAAAAACGAGGGACAAGGAGTCAGAAGACCTGGGCTGTGTGATCTTGGGCAAGTTCCTTCCTCTCTCCCAGTCTCAGCTTCCTCTCTGATGTTGTTTGTTCCTTTACTGCCTCCCTCCCTCCCTCCTCCAGAATGTAGACTCCATGAGATCAGGAACTTTGTTTGTCAGAGAGCCCAGCATGCAATGTGGTCTTTTTTTTAAAGTTTATTTATTTATTTTGAGAGAGAGAGAGAGAGAGAGAGAGAGAGAGAGAACACGAGCAGGGGAAGGGCAGAGAGAGGGAAAGAGAGAGAGGGAGAGAGAGAATCCCAAGCAAGCTCCACACTGTCAGCTCAGAACCTGATGTGGAACTCGAACTCACCAACTGTGAGATCATGACCTGAGCTGAAACCAAGAGTCAGTCACTTAACTGACTGAGCTACCCAGGAGCCCTGCAACAGGTTCTTTATTAATATTTGTTGAATGAGGGTGCCTGGGTGGCTCAGTTGGTTAAACGACCGACTCTTGGTTTCGGCTCAGGCCATGACCTCACAGTTCGTGGGTTCAAGTCCCGCCTCGGGCTTTGTGCTGACAGCTCAGAGCCTGGAGCCTGCTTCAGAATCTGTGTCTCCCTCTCTCTCTCTGCCCCTTCCCCACTCTCTCTCTCTCTCTCTCTCAAAAATAAAAAAATAAATAAAATAAATATTTGTTGAATGAACAGATGGATGACTGAATGACTGAATCCACAAAAAAAGGGGTTTGCCTTGGTACTTTGATGGCAAGGATTTCTGGGAACTTTCCCCTTCCCATACCCTAATGGGGTGCCTGTCTGAGCTAGTTTTATGTGCTCCTAAGAGAGCTTGATTCCTCTCTAGGAGAGAAATGCAAATAGGTCACATGGGTTAAGATGGTCTGGAGTATATGGAAAAACAAGTAGCCAAAGTTGGGACACAGTGGCTTCCCTTCGTGTCACCCAGGAGAACCCAGGTTGTGCTCCAACATTTGTGTCTGACAGCAGTTTGAAGCTTGAGGTTGAGCCCTTCAAAGGCACATAGACTTAAGTAATGTGACCCAGTTCTTTGGTTTTGCAAAGAAGGGGGTGTGCAACTGGGAGAAGAGAATGCAGTTATGTACCAGTTTCTTCCTAAGGGCAAAAAACAGAATGTTCAGCATTTGTGGGAGGGGCAGGAGTTGTGTTCCGCCTGAGGAATTCTTGCTCACTGGATGGGCAGGGTCAGGTGACACACTTCCATAGCTCAGCCTGGCACCAGAATGGGCCCTGCCCAGGGTCGGAAAAAAAATGTGTTAAGTCTTAGCTTCCCCAGCAGCTTGCAGCAGGGTCCTGCTGTCCCATTTCACAGACGTGGTGGGGCAGATTGAAGGATCTTCAAAGGAAACTGTTGTTGAAGAATTCAGTTGGGAGCCCCTCCGACCAAAGTTCTAAAGGGCTCCTTGCCTTTTGCCAAGAGAAACCCATTCCTTGACCCTTTGCAAGGCCGAAGTTGCTGAGATGTTATGGATGCCTTTGGAGTGAGAACAGGGGACTCACAGGGAGCAATCTATCTTTCGGGGACACTTAGTGGTCTGTGTCTTTCTTCCTAAGGTGAGCAACTGCTCTTCAGCAAGTTTGAATCAGGCTGTTGAAACAGATCCTGTATTCCTAAGTTTGGGGAACTGGGCGTTATTGGGTAATTTTTACACACAAAGGTCTTTCAGCTCTGCGAAAAACTCTATTCCCATAGAAAATAATCCCCTCGAGTTAACATCTTCTCAACGCAGCCTGTCTGTCTTGTGTGAGATGGAAGGGTGGAAGACAGTGGGGACTGGTGGGATGAGGCCGGACTGGATGGCTTGTAAAGCCTCTTGCAGCCCCAAGATTCGACAATTCTGTGCTGATGTTACTTTTACCATCACCAAAATCTAACAGGGTCTTCTCTGAAATTTTGCCTTTGGGTATCAGAGACCCAGATTTTGACCTGAGGCTGCTTATTTTAGGGATCACTCTCCTTTTTACCTCCATAAAGACATTTAAGAGGATAGGCCGGCCTCCCAGTTTCTGGAATCTGTCCGGTGAGAGGCCTCTTGGGTCATCTCCTGAGGCCTTCTTGGATGAGCAATTCTGGGAAAACAGTTCTGCAGCAGCAGAGACCCCACCCCACCCCAATCAGGGGTCTATTCTGCTTGCTTTGTTCCCAAGGCATATGGCCACACCTACCAGCCAGCTCTGGCCCCTGCAGTAAGCACATTCCCCTATGTGGAAGTCAGTAGTCACAGACCCTTTCTTTTCTGATGCATTTTTTTATGCTCTCTTCCCCTTTTCTTCTCCCTCCTTCTCAATCTCTCAATACATCCAAACTCTTAGAGAAGAGACTGCTGGACATGCATTCTTCTCTTCCTTAAAAACAGAAACTTGGGTTTGTTTGGGGATGGCAGTGAACCTAGGTAAAGAAAGCCTCCCTTAGGAGGAGTGACCAGGCCAAATTTTGGCCAAAGAGATGTAAGCAGAAGTGCTGTGTAGTATTTCTCAGAAGCTTCCTCAAAAGGAAGGTGTGATTTTTCTTCTCCTTCCTTGTTTCTGTTGTGTGGACTGTGGGTACAATGCCTGGAGCTTGAGCAACCATTATGGGCAATGAGGCAACATGCTGAATATGGTGGAACAGGAGCTTGGAAGAAGTTTAGGTCTCTGGTGACTTTATCAAGTCACTGTCAATCCTGGACTGCCTGCCTCCAGGCTTCTTTTATGGGGGACACAGACTTCTATCTTTTTAAAGCAAATGTTATTATTTTTTCTGTTATTGCAACTAGAGTTAATCCTACCTAACACCATACCCACTCCATAAAATGAGACTGTAGCTTGATAAGTAGCTCCAGATAATGGGATGGAGTTTGGGGGTTAAAATATGGACATGGAGAAAAGTGAGCATGACTGTGGGACTTTCCCTAGTCCAGAGGCAGAGAAATGCCACTGGGCTGAATGCAGTTTCCCTTCACAATGAGCCCTGTGAGAAGCCACATCACATCTCTCAAATTTGCCACAGTGCTTAGCTCAGTGCCTGACACATAGGACAGATTCAATTAAAACATTATTACAAGAATAACCAATTCATTGCTTTCACAATTGATATACTCAACAGGGCATTTTCTTGTATGATTTCAAAGACATTGGGAGTGCTCCCCCCACTCGTCCCCCTCCAAAAATTTCTTCCCCAACTCACCATCCCCCGCCACAATATCTGAAACTCATATATATTTATTTATTAATCAGTTTGTGTCCGGTACTGTGTTTGACTCCAAGGTTGTAGCAGTGAGCCAAACAGGTATAGGTCCTGCCCTTGGGGAGCTTCCAGTGCAGTGGGGTAGAAGCAATAAATAAAAATATGTGAACTAGTCATTACAATCTGGGATAAATGCAGGGCACCTGGATGGCTCAGTTGGTTAAGCTGCCGACTCTTGATTTCGGCTCAGGTTGTGATCTCATGGTTCACAGGTTCGAGCCCCACATCAGGTTCTCTGCTGACAGTGCAGAGCCTACTTGGGATTTTCTCTCTACCCCTCTCTCTCTGCTCTTTCCCTGCTCTTGCTATCTATCTCAAAATAAATAAATTCAACAAAACCAATCTGGGATAAATGCAATGAAAGGAACAGTACAGAGGGAAACTTCTTTAGACAGGCTTATGGGCAAAAGCCTCTCAGAGGAAGGGAGACGTCCGAAGGACAGGAGCAAACAGTCATGCAAAGAGCGGGGTGGCTGGCCGTGCTGGCAGGAGCATTCTGGACGGCAGGAACCCCATGCACAAAGGCTCTGAGGTGTGTTTAAAGAATGAATGGAGCTCAGTGGGTTCGGGGCTTGGCAAGAGCAGGGGAGTGACACTCGAAAAGGCTGGAGAGGTCAGCAGAGGCCAGATCATGCTGGCCATGGGAGGGAGTTTGGACTTTATCCTAAGTGCAATGATAAGGCTTTGATAAGCTTCAAGCAAGAGAACACCAAGATCTGATTTTGCATTAAGAAAGCCACTCTGGCTGCTATGTGGAATTGGACAAGGTCCAGTGGGCAAGCAGGGAGAACAGTGTAAGACTTTTGCCTCCCTGTGAGAGAAGAAGGTTGTTTGGACCATGTAGTGGCAACAGGGCTAGAGAGAAGTCGAGGGATTTGGGGTGCGTGTTGAAGGTCGAGTGGACCAAATGGGCAATGAACTGGATGTGGGAGTTGAGGGATCAAGGGTTCTGCTTTGAACAGTTGTGTAGATGGTGGGAGCTAGATGGTTTTGATCAGGTAGATATTGATAGACTTGTGAAACATACAAGTGGAGCTGGAGAAACATACAGATGGAGCTGTGGGGGGTGTGGTGAAGGGCAGTTGGATTTTTGAGGCTGGAGCCCAGGGGAATGCTTAGGACTGGAGGTGTAAATTTGGGAGTCATTAGCGTGGCAATGTTTCTTAAGACCTTGGGAATGGATGGGACCCACCAGAGAGAGAGTCCTGAGGGGGCAGAGCTGAACCCAGAGGCACTCCAACAGATAGAGGAGCAGAAGCAGGCAGAGGTGGTTGAGAAGGGGTGAGAGGATTATTTGTAGGCTGCCTGTCATCCCCAACAGAATGTTTTAGAGTTTGAGAAGGCTGGTAGATAGCACCTCTTCCCTTCTGCCTGAAGTCAGAATCAATCAAGAGAGACACACATGGAAGTCAGGAGAGAAGAATATCGCCTTTACTAAGCATAAAGTAGCCGCCTCCATACGGAAACATGAAATGATCTCTAGTGGGCACAGAGTCAATGTCTGACCTGGTCTGTGCCTAGCAGAGCACCTGGCACACAGTAGGTACCAATATTTGTCGAATAAAGGATTCCAGATGGCAAGATTGAAACAACCTTCACAGGCCATCCGAGCATCACCTGGGGAGCTTTAAACTGCCCATGCACACGTTTTAATCCCAGATCAATTTTATTAACATTTCTGGGGATGCAGTTGAGGCATCAGGTCTCATGAAACTTGCCAGTTGACTCCATGTGCAGCTAAGAGTAAGAACTGTTGCTCTGGTCCAATTCCTCATTTTACATATGGGGACACTGAGACTTGGAGCAAAAGGGTCATCTGTAACATTAGGGGACTCATTCTGGCCCTGGTGCTGACCTTGTGAGTAGCTGGGACAAGCCAGTTTCTCTCTATGGGCTTGTGGGCCCTCCTCTGGGAGTGAGGAGGTTAGGACAGCCCCATCCAGCTCTAATGGCATATTAATCTATTCTCTTATCCTACTGTGACAGAATTCACTGGGACATGGCTTGTGCCTTGAGATGCTTTGACATGATGATTAAGTTAGTTTCGTGCTTGAAAAGACTGGTTTCTGGATTGGGATATGCAGCAAAGAAGAGATGTTGGGGACAGTTCAGGAGCCACAGAGCCAGTCTTTGGTAGAGAATTTTTTCTGTTTCCTCTTAGGTGGCGGCAGCAGGAAGCTCACCAGTGGACCAAGAGCAAAATAGCAGAGGAACCCAGCTGAGGAAGGTCTGTCCAATGGGCAGGGGCCACCCTTTTTTTTCACATTCCTCCTCTTCCAGTTCTTGTCTTCCTTTGCCCAACCCCCTCTGACTTATCTCTTTTTCATTCCCTTCCTGCTCTCTCCAGTTATCTGCATCAGACACAAATCTTTCCAAGGCGAACCTATTCTCTCTGCCTATCCAAGATGTCCTCCATGTAACCTGCCCACCTCTCTCCCAGTTCAGTTTGATGACTCAGAGTTTGTAAGTGTGTTGTTCATGAAACAAGAAAGACTAGGAAATAAGGCTGTAGGTGATTCCTGGCTTCACAAAATTACATGGGGGTGTTGTGGTGCTGAACCATGGGTTGACTTTTATAATTTTTTAAAAGTAGGCTCTATGCTCAAGGTGGGGCTTGAACTCACAGCCCTGAGATTAAGAGTTACATGCTTTACCAACTGAGGCAGCCCGGTGCCACGCCATGCTTTTTTTATCCAAGGTGGATATTTCTTGGGGTGCCTGGGTGGCTCAGTTGGTTAAGTATCTGACTCGATTTCAGCTCATGTCATGATCTTGTGGTTCGTGAGATTGAACTCTGAGGTGGGCTCTGTGCTGACAGTGCAGAATCTTCTTGGGATTCTCTCTCTTCCTCTCTCTTTGTCTATTTCCCTCCACCCCTCCATCTCAAAATAAATAAATAATTAAAAAAAATAAAGGTGGATATTTCTTCAGCAACTTGATAAGGACTCAGTATGAATAGAATCTGGGGACTGGAAGAGAAACTGAGGCCTAGTGCAACGAGGCAATATGTGAAAATCTCATGGCTAGAGGGCCCTTCTTGGTCTGGGTACTTACTAAGCCCTGGGCTTAGAAATGATCCTGGGTAATCATTTTGTTTTGCAAGTGGGAAAACAGGTCTGACAATGCCAATAACTTGCCCAATGTCACACAGTTTGTTAAACAAAGACTAGGATTATGCCCTAGGACTCCTGACTCCTCTCCTTGGAACACCTCAGCCACCTTGGTCTTCCCCAAAGAGACCTTTAGGGACTAGTTATACACACATATATACGTGTGTGTGTATGTGTGTGTGTGTGTGTGTGTGTGTGTGTGTTTAAAAGTTTAATGGGGTGCCTGGGTGGCTCAGGTGGTTAAGCATCCAACTTCAGTTTAGGTCATGGTCTTGCCATTCATGAGTTCAGGCCCCATGTTGGGCTCTATGCTGACAGCTCAGAGCCTGGAGCCTGCTTCGAATTCTGTGTCTCCCTTTCTCTCTGTCTCTCTCTGCTCACGCTCTCTCTCTCTCAAAAATAAATAAACTTTAAAAAATATTTTTTAAAAAAGTTTATTTTTGAGAGAGAGAGAGAGCACACACATTGAGGGGCAGAGAGAGAAAGAGAGAGAGAGAGAGAGAGAGAGAATTCCAAGCAGGCTCTGTACCATCAGCACAGAGCCAGACGTGGGGCTCGAACCCACGAACCATGAGATCATGGCCTGAGCTGAAAGCAAGAGCTGGAGGCTCAACCGACTGAACCACCCAGGTGCCCCTAGTTTACTTTTATAGATGGCGGGGCTGTGGTGAGGACTCTGAAGAGGAAATGTCAAAAAGAATAGACTAGAAGATAAAAGCAGAGAGATCACAAACCTCAGTGTTCCTTGGGGATTTTCCTTTCTGTCACACCTCCCCAGCTGGCCATTCCTCCTCCCTCACATGGCCTTTCTGTGGGCAGCCTCCAGAGTGTGGCTCTGGGCCTCTGGTTGGCCTCCTCTGCCCCCATCCTCCTGCCCCCTGGGGCACATGTTTGCTCACATCGCTTCAGCTCCCGCGACGCAGACAACACCCGCATCTGGTGCTCTAGCCTTGGACTTCACACTGCTTTCCACAGCTGGTTTTGGGATATTTCCACATGCAAATATGTTGATCTCAGCTGGAAAGCAAATTTGGAATTCATCTTCCCTCTGAAAATCTGCGGCCTGTTCCTACACCCGTTTCCTTGGGCACATCCATAGTCTCCCAGTCCTCCGGACTCAAAGCTATCCTGTCACCAGAGGCTGGTGGGGGGGGGGGGGAGGCAGAAATGGGAGACTTGTTGTTCAATGGGTCCAGAGTTTCAGTCCGGCATGATGAGAAAGTTCTGGAGATGGGCAGCAGTGATGGTTGCACAACAATATGAACATACTTAATGCTGCTGCGCTGTGCATGTAAAAAATGGTTGCAATGGTAAATTTTATGTTATATGTATTTCACCACAATTAAAAACAACAGAAAAAAACAAAAATCTTTCTTCTAAAAATTTTTTTTCAATTTTATTTGTTTATTTTGGGAGAGACAGAGAAAGTGAGGAGGGGAGGGGCAGAGAGAGAGAGAGAGGGAGAGAGAGAATCCCAAGCAGGCTCCACGCCCAGCAGAGAGCCTGATGTGGGGCTCAAACCCACGAACTGTGAGATTGTGACCTGAGCTGAAATCAAGAGTTGGACACTCAACCGACTGAGCCACCCAGGCGCCCCAAAACAAAAAATCTTTTAAGCCCTTCTTGACTCATGGCTGTTTCACTCTCTCCTCCCCAGCTCACTCTGTTAAATAAAGGTCATGCTAATTTTTCACTCCGCGGAGGTTCTGCAAACTTTCATATCCTCCAGCATCAACAGGAGTGACCAATTCCCGAACCTCACTCCCTTCTTTAGTCTGGGAGTGGGGTCTGGAATCTGCCTTTAAACAAACTTCCCCACACAGCTCATGGGGATGGGCTGCAGACTGCATTTGGACAAACACTCCCTTGCAGTGTCTTTTGGTTTTGTCCTTTTGTCTCCTTTCCATGACCCCTGTCCCTGCCCCGACTGGCCCTCATCACCTCACACCTGGATTACAGCAACAGCTGGCCTGCCTTTGGCTAGCCTTTCTCTGCTTCAGCCTCCCCAGCTGCCAGCACCCATCTTCTGCAAATATCTTTGACATCACATCACTTCCCTACTTAGAAGCCTACCATGGCTCCCTCAACCTGATTAGATCCTATCTCAATTCATCTGACTGGGAGCCAGCCAAGTTGCCCTCCCATCCCCCCTCTTTCTTCCTTCCCTGTTCACTCCCATCCCTGCAAGCTCCTTGATCATTTTTAATCTAATGTGAGCCTCTTCTGCTAGTTTGGGGTGGTCTCCTTTCTACCCACCCATGAAACACTTCTGCTTACACAAGAGGAATTAGAAAAGCTGTTGAGATTCGGGGCGCCTGGGTGACTCAGTCCATTAAGTGTCTGGCTCTTAGTTTCAGCTCAGGTTCTGAGAGTTCGTGAGTTTGAGCCCCGGATCAGGCTCTGGGCTGACAGTGCGGAGCCTACTTGGGATTCTCTCTCTTTCTGCCCCTCCCCTGCTTGTGCTCATTCTCTCTCTCTCTCTCTCTCAAAATAAATTTTAAAAAACTTAGAAAAGGGCACCTGGGTGGCTCAGTCGGTTAAGGGTCTGACTTGGGCTCAGGTCATAATCTCATGGTTCATAGGTTTGAGCCCCACATAAGTTCGGGCTCTGTGTTGATAGGTTGGAGCCTGGAGCCTGCTTTGGATTCTGTGTCTCCCTCTCTCTCTGCCCTTCTCCCTCTTGTGCTCTCTCTGTCTCTCAAAAATAAATAAACATAAAAAAAAACTTAAATGCAAACTGGTGCAGCTGCTCTGGAAAACAGTGTAGAGGTTCCTCAAAAAATTAAAAATAGATCTACCTACGACCCAGAAATAGCACTGTTAGGAATTTACCCAAGGGACACAGGAGTACTGATGCATAGGGGCACTTGTACCCCGATGTTTACAGCAGCGCTTTCAACAATAGCCAAATTATGGAAAGAGCCCAAATGTCCATCCACTGACAAATGGATAAAGAAGATGTGATTTATATACACAATGGAATACTACTTGGCAATGAGAAAGAATGAAATGCCATTTGCAGCAACGTGGATGGAACTGGAGGGTATTATGCTAAGTGAAATAAGTCAGAGAAAGACCGATACCATATGTTTTCACTCATATGTGGATCTTGAGAAACTTAACAGAAGACCATGGGGGAGGGGAAGGGGGAAAAACAGTTACAGAGAGGGAGGGAGGCAAACCATAAGAGACTCTTAAATACTAAGAACAAACTGAGGGTGGATGGGGGGTGGGGGAGAGGGGAAAGTGGGTGATGGGTTGAGGGCACTTGTTGGGATGAGCACTGGGTGTTGTATGGAAACCAATTTGATAATAAATTATATTTTTAAAAAAACCTTAAACCTGTCTCGATCCTCTTTCCCGTTTCTCATTGTGTCTGTCTCCCCTCCCCACCAGTGCTGGCCCTGCCATTCACTAGCTACGTGACACGTGGCAAGCCGTTTCACCTTTCCATGCCTTAACTTCATTTTCTCATCTGCAGAATGGGGATCTTAGCCCATTCTCATAGGTTTGTGGAAAGGATTAAAAGAGGTCATGGATGTAAAAGGGTTTACAGCAGTGTCTGGCACAAAGTAAATGCCATGTAAGTGCTAGCTATTATTACTAATTATTCTTATGATGACCCTTCCAGCCAGCTTCTCCCTGGAAACCACTTTTGCTTGGAAGAGCTGAGGGAGTTCTCTATCAAACCCTGCCCAATCTAGCAGAGGTGATCCGCAGAGCTTCTCTGCCTGAGACAACCTGAGGAACTGGGCTGTCTACCAAGCTCTAATTATGTTCATTAATTTCCAACCAACTAGGAGGAGAGGGAGTGAGATTTGAAAGCAAGAGTGTTCCAGAATATGTACGATGATGTTAGGACAACTTCAAAATACCCTAAAAGGACGGTGGGTTGGGTGCCTTCTTTTCGATGATCTTTCTAGAATCCTTCTGCCTATACTTCAGGTCCTTCCTGATCTGCTTGTTCCCTGGGTTCCTTCTGGGAGCCCAACTGGGAAAGCCTGTCTCAGTGGTAGTTCCCAGCCTGAGAGTTTTGCACCTTGTACCCCAGTAGTCCTTGTCTGTAAATAATCTACTGCCCACATTTCAGTTCTACTTTTCAAATCCCCCTCAGTGTTTTTGTGATAAATACAATGAATTCCTTTAAAAGCACTACTGAATCCACAGTCACTGTCATTAAGTGTTCTCTCTCTCTCTCAATGAATAATAAAAGTTCAACTACTATTGGGTTGAGGGGAGTCTGAGAATAATTCTGACATTTTATTTATTTAGTTTTAATTTGTTTTCAGTTTATTTATTTTTAGCATGAGCGTGCACGCACGCAAGAGAGAGAGAGAGAGAGAGAGAGAGAGCGAGAGAGAGCGCACAACTCGGGGAGGGGCAGAGAGAGAGGGAGAGAGTTGAGAATCCCAAGCAGGCTCCACACCATCTGTGTAGAGCCTGAGCAGGGCCCAAACCCATGAACCATGAGATCATGACCTGAGCCAAAATCAAGAGTTGGTCGCTCAACTGACTGAGCCACCCAGGCACCCCTGACATTTTAAAAGAGCCCCCTTGTTCTCACAAAGGCTGGAAACCACTGCCCCATGGGGTACGCGGGAGCCGTGGGGAGTAGCACCAAGCCCTCTGGCTGTCAGTTTTCCTGTCAAATGGAGGTAACTCATAACTACCCCTTTTTCTAAGATCAAGAAACAGAATGTTCTGCATTCATGAGGAGGGGCACAGAGAGGTGTACTCGTGATTCTCATCAACGTATGGGGAGGATCAGATGAGTTAAGAGATAAGAGGGTTCTGGGAGAGGAGGCATGTTCAGGCAGGGGAGCATTAATGCTGCTGTTCCTCTTGTTCTTTTCCTTGTTCTGGGTCCAGCTGGACCAGCTGAGCCCAGAACCCCAAAGCCCGTGAAGGTCTTTCCGGGACTAGTGTGTTCTTTTGTCCCTCCACACCCCTACTTGGTTTTCTGTGGAGCAACAACAAAGAACTCCTGTATGTGACTAACAGCCGCAAAGTTCCTCTTATCTAGTCTAGCAACCGATGTGGCCTCAGAAGTTGTAGTGTTTGTCTCTGTTTAGTTGGGGTTGCCTAGGAAACAAAGTTGTTCTCTCTTTCCCACTCTGTGACCGTGGGCCAGTTTTTTTTCCCCTTTTCTTGTAGGGAAAGGCTGGATGACTGGGGAGGGCCATGTGTTTGCTGAGCCATCTTCTGGGTTTCTCTTTTGCATCTGTGGGTTCTTGTTTGGCTGGAGAGTGGGTGTGGGAAGTCTACAGATGAACCGAAGAGTCAAAAAGTCCCTGAGGGCCTCTTGAAAGGGGGAGGGGCTTGGGACCTAGTGGGAGCTGGGAAGAGCCGTATTTGGGTCAGGGTGGATGCCTGGTCCAAAGTTTGTTCCTGTAGCTGTGTGAAGTGTGTGCACCATGATCAAATCGGCTGGTGTACACAACGAATTTGGCATCAGGAGCAGAGAGGTTAGGAGCAGGTGGGGAAATTGGGATTTGAGAGGCCAGCCAGGCAGAGGTTAAGTTCTGAAGAAGAGTTTTGGCAATTGGAAAAGAAGAGGCCAGCACATATGACTGCTACAGTAAAAGAAGCATGGCATTTTGAATACATTTGGACAGTGATTGGCACAAGGGACAGGGGCCAAGACCTCTTGGTCCTTGAGGTTTGTGGTTCAGGAAAATCAGGGGGTTCTGTTAAATTTCAACTGGCAAAGGGATAGGCATAGATGTTAGAGGAAGTTGAGAGTGAATGGAATCACTTCCCTGGGAATAAGGTGGGGCTTAGTACACAGCTCAGGGTCTATGGTGGCTCCAGGGTTGGGTGTGGCTAAAGAGACATGGAATAACTCGTGGACAGAATCAGAGAAATGGCAGGACTCTGGATGCCAGAGACCTGGGGTCAGGGAAAGAGTGATGGATGAGAATGGACCCCACAGAGAGCCAGAGGAAGGAAGCAGAGTCAGGATCCTTCGACCTGCCCATGCGTGCACAGCTGGTGGGTTTTGAGCCAACTTTCAGCGGTGACAAGTGCAAGGGCAGGGATCCTGAGCATCTTTCCTTGGGGGAGGGGGATCCTGTTGGGCACCATATACATTCTGTGCCCTATTCTCACGAGGGTCCTCTTAACTCCTTTGCCAAGGTCAAGGGTCTCACATGGATTGGTATTAAGGAGGATGCGCAAAGTGATCCCAAAGATGTTTTCAGAAGAGGGAAGAGGCCCACTCGCGTTTATTTGGTTCCCTCCCTTTTCTTTTGGGCCCTTTTCTTTTGGGCCTTCTTGGGGTATCCTTCCTCCCCAATCAGCCCCTTAAGTTGAGGTTGTGTGTTAGCGGTCACTTAGCCACTTGTTCTGGAGCGGTCTTATGAAAGCAGGGAGCAGGCCAATGGGGTAGATGTGGGGCTGAGTCCCCCAATTTGCCATAATAGCTGTGTGACTTTCGGCAGGTCACTTGCAATGGCTGAGCCTCAGCCTCCTCACCCGTACAATGCGGGTGTTTTGAGAGTTCTGCAAGATCACGGATGTGGCACTGGCCTGCCACTTAGAGGGTGCTCATGAATGTTCAGTGCATCAGAGAAACAGGGCCCCCAACCACGCCAGGGCCCCCCCCAATACCCACTCCATTTACACTCAGACACCAGGTTTATTTTTAGAAAAAAAGAAGAGCAAAGTTTATTGAAATTTCAAGCTACATTTGAAAAATCAAAATCCAAATCCTGGAGACATACATCAGAAAATGGAAAATGTTCACTGCCACAGAACCCCCTAGACACAAGCTCCCTGAGTACATCACCCAGGAACCGTCGGGTCAAAGCCATCCCCTGGTCCATCCCTTGTCCACAAGGGGACACCAGCAAGCCAATCATGCAGTTCACTTGCAAGTTTTCCACAAACACCAAAACAAAAGTTTCTCAATGACAATGTGAAGTCACAGCTGCTCTTCTCTGAACCCCATTCTATGTAGTCAGCACCAGTGAATGGTGGGTTTGGCATCTGAATGAGGACCTCACACATCTTCGGGCCGGGGCACACATGGGGCAAGGGCTGCAGCAACAAGGCATCTGTGGCCACATTCAGAGGCTTGGCCCTCCTCCCTGCCTTTTCTCTTTAGTCTTACTTAACCTAAAGGACACACTGGATCAACTTGGTAAATGAACACAGTCAAAGAATTAGCCTTAAGAGATAAGGGACCAGTTGATACTCCCAAAGCCGGTTAGGCCCTTCAACACATAGGTGTGTGTGTGTGTGTGTGTGTGCGCGTGTGTGTGTGTGTATACATTGCTACACTAAGATATAGATCTAGCCCTATGGGTATATATACGCATGTATGGCTATATAGAAAAACTATGCCAATACTAACCAAACAGAACTTTGTAAGCGGTCATCCCAAAGCTGTAATCCCACACTGGGCTGTGCGCAAAGCCATGCATTAGACCATATGAACCAACAGAAGACTGACTTGGCTCCATCTCTCCTATCTGTGGCCCTGCCTTGGTGAGACAGGGGAGAAGAGAGAGGTTGCCTCTGCTCAAAACACGAGTGGCTTCTTCATAGGAACAGTCGTTGTCAGGTGAAGCTGCTGAAGATGGCCATGGAAATGAAAAACAGACCCCTTATGCTTTCTGGAGTAAACTGGCATCACATCTCACACTACCTTTCTCCTTTGCCAGTTGCGGCCAAGTTGCCCAGACCCTGGGAGCCCCCAGGACACGGTGGCATTAGAGGCTCACTGGCTGGGGGTGATGTGGCCCCACGCAACTCAGCCTCCAGAGACCTGCTCTTTGTCAGGGGTCTGTCACTGGAGTGGACCCAAGTGGCCATGTCCTTAGGACATCTCTTGGCACCAGCTATGCTAGGTGTAAAGTTCTCCACGTGAGATGACGCTTGGGGAACCAAAAACAAACTGGAAAGAACTAGGTAGAACAAGTTTAGTGGCTCTGCCCACCCTGAGGACAGAGCCACTTACACCGCAGAACCACCGGGGGCCTCAGGTGCGTGTGGGGTTTCTGGAACTGGCTCTTCGGGGCTCAGGCGGGACTGGAACTTCTCCAGCTGCTCTGGGCTTGCCAGGGTCTTCAGGAGGGTGTTCTCACGCTCCAGCTGGGAGTTCTTCTCCACCAGCTCCCGGATCTGCTCCTTCAGGATCTCCACCTCCTCTCTGACTGCATACATCAGATGATTCTTCACCAGATCCTGCCAGAGAGGGGAATCACAACAAAGCCATCCAGGAGCCATCGCGGCCCCTCTGCAGCACCTTCACCCTGCTGTCTGGGCACCCGTGCTGTCCCTCGTGCCACTGGCCCTCCCCCCAACCTCCCCTATCAGCATCCTGGCCTTGCAGCCCTATTCCTCCCTTTCTCCAAAGCACTTAGACCCACTCAAGAGAGCTGCCCGACTGGACAATGCCTGAGCTGGGAGCCCAGCTTTGAACTACACAGGATGCCTTCTGCAAGTTTCTACTGACTTTCAGAGCTGGCCACTTAGGAGCCACTTCTGTTGGTTGCTGGTGGTCGGCTCTATACCCGTTTCTACATAAGGTCCTGTTGCTGGCTGACCACCTCTCAGGGAGGACCTGCTAGGCACCCCATAAAGTTTGTCTGCTGTACACATCTTCCCCAGAACAAGATTGGCTCTTTTGGAGACTCCTCCTCTTCAAATGACCCAGCACACCAGTTGCATCTGTGGTGCAACCAGACAGGACACTGGTGGCCCTGGGGGAAGGTGCCAGGATTGCTGCATCCTCTCTAAACCTGATGGTTGCACTGGGGGTAGGGAACTGTGTCACTGGGCACTGGGGGCACAGTGAAGTGGTTGCTGACTGCTGGAGGCCCCAACCCCCTGCAGTCATTTTGACTGCTACCTGGAGTATGACCTCTACCTAGTAAGGAGAGGGAGATGGGGAGGGGTGCTCTGCTTCTTGGTTCCTCCCAACTCCTGACCCTAGCCCAGGCTCTGCGGAGGCACTGCAGTGCAGTTGCATCCAATGAGCTCCTGCCCCTGCCAAGTGCGGGGATACAGACAAATTCAAGAGTCTGAGCTCCCTGCCCTGCAACCTCCCCAGGAGGGAGCTACAGGCTGCTGCAAAGAGCGGGAGGAGAAAAGGAGGGGGTCCAGCAAAGGCGACTGCAAATGCCCTAAAAGGTGCCGCTATGTTGGGATGCTACTTAGGGGCTCCAAGGGCATAGGAAGCAGGCCGTTGGCTTCCTCAGGCTCTTGCCTAATGGCTTTTGCACCCACCCCCTCATTCCTGCCCGAGTTACATAAGCGGCAGCTAGGTCTGGGGACAGGAATGACGCAGTGATGCCACTCACCATGGCCTGCTCAATCTTGTTGTCTATGGCCACCACGCTGGCTCCAGAGGCACTGCCAAAACAAAAAGCAAAGCGACCGCGTTACCCATTTGGTTCCACTCTGAGTACCTGGCAGCTGCAGCCAAAGTCCTCCATCTGCCCCAGCTCTTCCTCTCTCCCACCTCCCTGGCCCGGAGTCCCGGGCACTTTGTTCCCAGGCCCTGCAGGAAGCTGCACCTCCCCACCCGGGCCGGCTCCCCGCCGCGTGGAGCAGCGCGCGGGTCCCGGGGCGCACCGGCGAGCGTGGTCTGCTCGGCCGGCCCGGGCGACAGGCAAACAATGGGGGCGCGCGGCCTGGGGAGTACCCCCGCCGCCAGCCCATTCCGGCGCCGGCCCAGAAGGTCCCGGGTGAACCTACCGCGCTCCGAAGCTAGCTAGGAATTCCTTCTCGGCTCGGAAGCTTCCGGCCTGCTCCCCAGCGACGCACGGCGCGTGGCCAGCCCTCTGCCCAGCCCTGCCCTGCCCGGCCCCGCCGCCCCTCTGCCTCCGGCTGCCTCCGCCTCGGGCTGCAGCAGTTCGTTCTCACGGCGCATCGGCCGCGGGGACGCTCCGACGGCGGATCCCAGCGCGGCGGTGACCCCCCTCCCTGCGTCCCCTACCCCCGCCCCTTCCCAGGATGCTGCACCGCGGGGAACGGGGGACCGGCGGCGCACGGCTAGCTCGGTGATCCCGCTCGCAGCCCAGCCCCCGCCGGCGCCTCGGCTCGGGAGCTGCGGCCAGTGGTTACCTGTTATCCAGCTTAACGGAAACCACATCCCCTCCAAGCAAGGAAGAGAAGAAGGAGATGTTGAAATTGTGCAGCTGATAGACCGCCACCTCCATGGGGGTCTGATACATTTCGGCGTTCATAGCTCGGGCTGCTTGGGCGGGCTGGGCGGCTGGCGGCTACTGGAGCGCTGCACAGGGCTGGGCTCTGCGAGTCGGGCCCAGGGACTAGGAGGGGGGCGAAGGCTGACGATGGGACGCAAAGCCAGGCAGGCGCTTCAGAGTTGAAGGGAAGTGACTCGAGGGGTGTCACCTAGTGTGTCACAAACTCCACAGCCGCCAGTCCAACCCAGACTCGGAGATATTTCGGCTCCTGCTTCTTTATATAGGAGGAGCTGGCTGCGTCACATGGCGTCAGGGGCCATGCAAATGAGTCCTGTACCGGGCTTTGTGGTCCAGTTAAACCACATCCCCTCCCTGAACCTTAAGCTAGGACTGTAAACAGTTCAGCACTTTCTTGTGCCAACTGGCATCTGCAGAGAGGGCTCTGGAGATTGGTAAAAATCAAACTGGAGCTGATTCTTGAAGAAAGAAGTCCAAATGCCCTAAGAAGAGCAGAAAGCATTCAGTAAAGGGTGGCGCTGGTTTTCAAAGCTCTTCGTCAGGTGTCAGCCGGCACACCCCCATGGCTTTGCAATGCCATCATACATCATGCTCCCTGGGTACCCACCCTCACCATCAGGAGCCTCACCTTCTTCCTGCCGCCTGCCTTCTCAGCCGCTCTTCTGCACACACACTTTGTCATCTGCATGTCCCCTCACCCAGCCCTCTGGCCTGCACCCAGTCCCAGCCCCTATACACTCACCTCCTCCTCCTTTGGATGTAGCCTTCTGTGTACCGACACATGCACAGATCTGTGACATGCTCAGGATGCAGCTGAACTAATCTGCACCTCAGTGTGCATGTAAGGAGAGGAGAGTGTCCAAGAACTCCAGTGAGCCGGGGGAACATGTACCATGGGGAGGCTGGGGCCATGTGGGTGACAGAGGAGGTGGGGGAGGAGATGGCAGGGGAATGAGTGCTGGAGTGACCACAAGACAGGGCCCTTTTCCTTTGATCTCCATACCCTACTCTGCAGAGAAAATACCTTCCACATTATCCAGGATTTCATGTCCCTATTTTTAAAAACAATATTTCCTTACTTTCCTATAAACAGCAAACTACAAACCAAGGCTATATATAAATTATCCCAGGAAAACACCTGCCCTGTGATTCGCCCAGCCACAGGTAAGAAAGGCTACTTCACTTCAGGAACAGATTCCAAGTTACTGGAAAATGAGGTGGTTGTTGCCTACCAAGAGTTACATATGTTTCCATGAAAATTTGTTTTCATTCTTTTTAGTGTCAAGCTTAAACCAAATAAAAGTCTGCAGCGGCTAGAGGTCCTTTTCTCCTGATGTTTCCTAAGCGAGGCCACCTGGTGGACAGAGGCGGAATTGCAACCAGAAGGAGGAATCTAGACAGAACAAGGGACAGGTGATGACCCAACGGCAAGGATTATTGACATGGACTCAGGGCCGTGAGGAGAACATCGGGTTCCACCACATACACAATAGTTTGGATGAAGTTGGGGCCAGTACCCATGAATCAGTTTGTGATTCAGGCAGTGGTCCAAAGAAATACCCTAATGCAATCATGCTCCTGGAAAAGTACTGGGGCCTCTTATCAGCCAAGAAGGTAATTACTATTTGCCTGAGGCTAGTTCTCCTAACCAGGTGCCTGGCACCGACACCCTGGCCAAGGCCCCAGTTAAGCCCAGTCTTAAGGCCTTGATTTTCTCCAGGCTGCCAGTGCCATTGTGCCACCGAACAGCCAACATTTTTGCCACTATGAAATGGGGCTCCCACTGGATCCCACAGGTGGTAACACACGCACAAGGGGCCGTTCTACTTGCAAAGGGCTGACAATAGAACTATCTGAGAGAACCTACTGTGCGCAGGCCCAGGATAGTGTATGTCTTCACCCTAGTTTAGGTGGGAGATAATCCCAGTCTCTGGATATTATGTTACCTTTAGGTCATAAATTCTCCCAATTTTGCACTCAACTCTGTGTAGTTGGCAGAACAAAGCACAGACTATATTTGTAGGTCATCGAGAACACTAGCTGAGGAAAACTAAATACTTTTCTTAAATCAGAAGCTTAATTGATACTGGAATTCCCTGATAGAGTAATCTGCCCTCTGTGCCACAGGGAGCTTTCTTGGCCCCAGGAAAGAGTCGAGGAGGTTTCATTGGCTTGTAAGTCTTTCCTAAACTAACTATTGCTACCCACCCCCAAAATTCCAAGTGAAATGATGAAAAGAAAGCGGGAGAGATAAATAAGCTGGGTTGGCAGAGAAAAAACACCACCAGGGAGACAAGGCATAGGACAGAAGAAAAAATAGCTCCTTCCATGGGGACTCCCTTATATGGAGTCAGAGGCAAAGAAACCAAGGTGGTTTGGGAAGGGAAAGGAAGAGAAGTTTGCTAGCAAAGTTGCGTTTGAATTGTACGTTAATTATGCTTTGATTAAAAATAAGCTGAGTTTGGGGCGCCTGGGTGGCTCAGTCTGTTGAATGTCTGACTTCGGCTCAGGTCATGATCTCGTGGTTCGTGAGTTCGGGGCCCCACATCAGGCTCACTGCTGTCAGCGAGGAGCAGGCTTCTGATCCTCTGTCTCCCCTCTCACTGCCCCTCCCCCGCTCATGCCCTCTGTCTCTAAAAAAGAATAAACATTCAAAAGAAAAGAAGACTGTCTTAAAAAAAAACAAACAACTGAGTTTGAGACCTACCGACCATAATGTCTACCATTAAGTGAGCACTAGCTATGGGCCAGACATTTGTGCCAGCTGCTCCACAAACCTGTGGTGTAGGCACTGTCACCATCATTTCACAGATGAAGAAACCAACGGTCTAAGAGGCTACCTTGCCCAAGGTAGCACAGCTAGTAAATTACAGAGCTGGGACTCCAATCCAGGTCTTCCTGACCCAGAGACCAAGTTTGTTCCTACTGCATTTAGGAGTGGGGTAGGGGGTAGGTGTGTTGAATAAGTGAATCAATGCAGTTGGGGGGCTGGGTTGGAGGTGCCCAAAAAGCAGTAAGGAAGAAGAAAGGATGAGGGGCAGGACATGTGCCCCTAGGATGCCAGCAGCAGTACTGTTAGAGAATGGTCCAGAGGCTGACTCTGAGCTCTGTCAGCACAGCTGGCTTTTCTGACACTCATGGCAGGGGACAGCAGCATCGGGGACCAGAAGAGTATCCAAAGTGTCCGTGTGAAATTTATAGTGGGCTGGGCTCACCCACATCATTTCAAAAGGCAGCCACACAGTCCTCAAAGAAAGCTCACTCTGTCTAAGGAAATAGGAAATATTAATCCAGCCCGGTGGCTCCTGCAATGACAAATATGTAGTCGGGGTATACGATACCCCAAATAAAGTAAGTAGTCTGAGAATAATCACAGTACAGGCAAACCTCCACTTCCTAGGGCCCCACTAACTAGCATCCTTAATTAACTTTTTGTTGTTGTTGTTTCATATTCCTGCTATGCTCAGCTTTTAGGAGAATGAAGCCAGGCACAAGAAAACAAGCTCCTACCAGGGATTTAGTTTTACAAAACAACTTCGAAAGGATGTCCCACGTTCAGCCCACTCAGCCCACGCTCAGCCAATCTCTCATCCCCTCTATACCTCTAGTTTTGCCTGCTGCCAGGCAAGTGAGAAGTGATCACCTTGAGGCCTTAGGATCCACCATTAGCAAACAATGAAACAATGGCTGGATCCCAGGATCCCAGAGTTCGCTAAGGCAAGACAATGGACATAAAGGTCCCTGTAGAGAGATTTTTTCAAACAAGGGCAGGTAAGAGGGGGAGAAGAGAAGAATCAGGAGACTCCAGAAGGTTTTCTGCTTAACCCCTGGCACACTAGAAAATTCCTCTGCCCAGAATATCTGCAAGAAACCTCACAGTGAGTGGAGGCTTGTGCTGTATGAAGTATCTATGATCTGATCTAACTTTTCTGAGAAAGTGCTGATCCGAGGGGCTCTCTGTGTCCCTATGTCCTACGGAGGTGGGCCCCAGGTAGGAAACCGTGGGCTAGGGATTCACCAGCCCAGCGACCTTTCTTCTGTCCTACACTCAACAGGCTGGGCTGGACCCACGAGACGGTGGGACAGAGACTGGGTAGTCTGGGCCACAGAAGGTGTGGGCCAGATTTCAGCACGCTGGTGAGGGGTGGGGAGCTGACTTGGGGTGGGTGTGGTAGGATTGGGGGTGGCGATGAGGGGGAACATCTCACTTCCCTTTTTGTCACACTTGAAGCATTGTGTACCATGTAGCCCAAAGGAAACTATTTATAGGCAAGTCTTCCTTATTTTCTACAGGGAATGTTCCACCCAAAGATTCGGCAATGGTGCCAGCAAAACACAGGGTCCTGTGTCAGGAGAAGCGGAAAAAGACACGACGTGAGAGGTGCAGGACAAGCCACAAAGCAAACACAGGGTTAGGAGCTGGAAAAGGAAATCAAAAAGGATATTGAGCACTGGAGCATTAGCACAGTTAATGGGGTGGCTGCAAAACAGCCCTCCCCTCTTATTCCTCCACCCCGGCCCCCTTCCGGCTGAAGCTCTGGCTACTACTAATTACTTACTTGTCCCTTTTTCTGAAGAGGCTGGGGGAATAAGGAGGCTGAAATGCCATCGTTTAATTTGTCCTTGCTTCTGTCTTATCTTCTCTCTTCCCCTCTGCTTCCCCCTCCAGTGTGGAAGACCATAGACAGGAAGGCCACTGCAACTTCCATCGTTACTTTGGCTTCATGGAAAATCCCCAAAGTCCAGAAGGAGGGAAGCAAGAAGGAAAGACGGGGACAGAGAGAGCGCCTTGTCCTCTGTGGGTCATGTGAACTTCCCTGCATGGCCAAGGCCCAGAACCCTGACTCTCAGGG
>NW_024420499.1:6970044-7022292 GCF_014898765.1 Herpailurus yagouaroundi | reverse complement strand
CCCCCCCCCCCCCCCCCCCCCCCCCCCCCCCCCCCCCCCACGAGAACACAGATGCAGAAGGCGATGGTAGGAGGGACCCCAAGGAGAGTCCTGGTGGAGATGGATACTCTCTTGGAGAAGCAGTTCTAACCACTGATTTGGGCCAAGCCCTGACACCAAATGACGACAGGAGCAAATGAATCGTGCCTTTCAGCTCCCTCCGGGACAGGGTCCCATGTGAGCTTCACAAACAATCTCTGAGTGACACTAGGGATGAGAGGCAGAACCAAACCCCATTCTGACAGGGCGGGCCTCCCTGCTCACTCTCATTCAGAGGAGTTCAAAAAGCGCTCTTATCGAATCATCTTGGTCACCCCAACTTTGGCGGCTAACTCTGAGGGGAGGCAGTTCCTCCCGGTGTTTTGGAAAGACTGGAAGTATTGGCCAACGTTAGCCAGGAACACTGTTTAGCTTCAGTGATCTTAAATCTTATGAACCTTGTGTTAATATTTATGCCTGTCTCCTTTCCCCTTATGCCTCGCAGCTGGGAAAATTGACCTCCATCATTTTTCTGAGCCCTCTTCTCATTTTCCACCCTCCCCATTACCCATCTCCTAGCATGAAATAGATGTTCCTGAAAAAGAGACTGCAAAATTAACCTTAGTCAATAGAATCTCCTCCTCCTCCTCCTTTTCCCTCTCTGTGTTGCCATTATCATTCAATTCAAGTCAGTTCAACTCAATTCAATTCAAAATTGACTGAATGCCTATTTAAAGCCTAAGGCCCTTTTTGGGGGGAGGGATTTAAACAACCAAACAAATTTTTGACCAGTCAAAAATTGTGCTTCCTTCCAGAATATCCTGGGCCTGCAGCAAATTCGGGAGTCTCCCTACTTGGTTATTTCTTAGTGAAATGTCTGCTTCAGGAAAAAGCCCAGGACTTGAGGGTGTCTGGAAGGGTAGCTTGGGGTTCAGGAGGGCCACAACCACTGCCATCCCCAGGCATCACTTCATTCCTCAGAATTGACTGTGCTTTTTTTTCTCCTCACCCTGACCGTTGGGCCATGCCCATTTAGACGGGGATAACACAGCTGCCGCAGAGCTTGGACTTTCGGACCTACGTAGCTGCTCTGACCTTGTAGCCTAAGTGCCAGTGCCTCTAACTCAGATTCTCTTCCTTAACCCTCAACATTTGTAAACTAAGGAGTTTGTAAACCTTGTTTGTAAACAAAGCATAGATATTTGCTCTCTGAGTTACCACTGCCTTCCTTCCGAGAAGGGTGTCCATGTTTAGTGTGGGGATCACCTCTACCTGCCCACTTCTCGGTCTTCCTTCTTTGGCCAGCTCCTCTTGGTCTTAACCTTGGTTAAGGTTAACCTTGGGAGGCTCACCCTCCGAAGCCTGCACCATCTTCAGGCAGGCGGAAGGCCTCCCCTCCCCCAGTCACAGCCCACCCTCTGGGAAGTCCTAGCCCACTGCAACCTGCTCAGGAGCTGGGAGAGAAAGCGGCAAGAACGTGGCCGCCCTTCACGTTTGCACCAGCCCTCCACCAGCCGACCCGAGCCAGGGAGACCCTGGCAGGGCCTCTCCCTGTCCCTTCTGCTCTGTGGAGCAGCCCCAAGAGCTAAAATTCCAAGCCATTTTTTCTTGGAATGGGTTGCCAGGGTTACTTTGAGTGGTGTATGAAGGACTCAGGGCTACTGGTAATGCGTGGAAGACAAGAACCAGGAGGATCTCACTGGGGATGTGGAGCCGGCCGACAAGAAGCCAATGAAGAGGCCAGGGCCTCCAAGGTGGAGCACCTGGCTCCATTCTGGGCCCTGCTATAGAATGGGTGACCTTTGATGTGGTACAGGCTTCCTGGGGAACAAAACGCCAGTAATAATGCCAGCCTCTTTAGGTGCTTGGGCTCCTGGGCCACGATGGGCAAGCATTATGAGCCTCCCAAGGCTCTTGCATTGTATGCCCCAGGCCCGTGCTTACCTCATAGCAGAGCTATTCACCAAGGGCTCACTTGAGGTAGCTCCTTGATCCTCTGTGGTGGGATTCTCTGACTTGTGAAGAGGGGCTCTGCAGATTGCAAAGGGCCTCCCCACTCTCCAGCTACCCCCAGAAGCCTCGGAGGTTCCTGGATGGAAAGGAGGCAGCCTAGCTTCGGTGAGGCCAGTGGCAGGAGGGGGCAGGGGACATGCTACTCACACCAGAGAAAGGAAGGAGAGATACAAGGCAAAGCTCCTCCCTGGGCAGCCCCCACCCTGGTCATGGGAACAGTGCCCGGGAGCTCAAAAGAGTGTTTGTTGGGAGGGTTAAGGAAGGCCTCCCGGCTCGGTTTGAGAATTGCTGACAAGGAATATACATACCTTATCAGGAAGAAAGAGAAGCACAGAGGCACACACATCCATGTAAACATTTCTCTCAGCCTTTCACCAAGTCTAATTCACAGAGATAGGCAGGAGAAGGACATTATGCATATCTTCTGTCTCTGTCTCTGTCTCTCTCTTGGCTATTGCCAGCTTCCTCCTGACCGCAAATAAGTAGTAAGACAACAGGACATGGCAAGATGGCAAGGCAGGACACTCTAGACCAAGCCAGTGTATCAAAAGACACAGCTTTGGGGGCTCCTGGGTGGCTCAGTCAGTTGTGTCTGACTCTTGATTCTGGCTCAGGTCATGATTTCATGGTTTCTGAGTTCAATCCCTGCATCGGGCTCTTCACTGACAGTGCAGAGCCTGCTTTGGATTCTCTCTCTCTCACTCACTCTCTGGCCCTCCCCTGCACTCTCTCTCTCTCTCTCAAAAATAAATAAATAAACATTAAAAAAAAGACGCAGCATTGGCTCTCCCTGACATCCAGGGCTGGCTGCATGCTGTGCAGAGTCATAGGTGATAGGGTTCTTGGGAGAAGCATGGAGAGGCAGTCAGATGGGTACAGGGGGAACCAGTTGAAGCCTCCCACTGTACACCAGGAACAGGAAGCCCTCATGCTGCCAGGTGCACAGGTTTCAAAGATGTCGATCACACATTAAATTAAAAGAAAAATAAAAGCAAGCACTGCTTGTACGCAATCATATGAACGCCAAAGAAACGATCCTCACAGGCTCCTAGAAGAAGACCATTCTAACTACAGCCGGTCGTAGCACAGATGCTATGTGACTGGTTACCTGAGAAATGTGATTTAAAGGGCACTGAGAAAAAATCCTCTCAGTACAAGATGTCTGCCTGACCTAGCTGCTGTACTGCCTAACGACATCACCATCTGAGTCATACTCTTGGGTTCTAATGATCATTCCTGGACTTCATAATTTGAGGAATTAAGAAAGGGTTTTTTTTTTCTCCATGAAAAAGCCCTGGGAAAGTGCCGCATTCTGCCACGATCGGTTATGCATACTTAAGTATGAACTCAATTTTCATATTACTTTCAACAGAGTGGTCAGGGGCAGATCAGCACTGGAAGACAACTGGACACACAGCAGGTAAACCTTGCTTGGTGGGCTGCAGAGGGAAAGAAATGGATCCTTATTAGGTTTTTATTTTTTTTTTAATTTTTTAATGATTATTTTTAAGAGAGAGACAGAGAGACAGACAGAGAGACAGAGCACGAGCAGGGGAGGGGCAGAGAAAGAGAGAGACATAGAATCTGAGGCAGGTTCCAGGCTCCTAGCTGACAGCAGCAAGCCCGACGCTGGGCTTAAACTCACAAGCTGTGAGATCATGACCTGAGCCCAAGTCAGACACTTAACTGACTGAGCCACCCAGGGGCCCCAAGGTTCTTATTTTTTTATGTTTATTTATTTTTGATAGAGGGAGACAGAGGATCCAAAGTGGGCTCTGCACTGACAGCAGTAAGCCGGACGTGGGACTCAAACTCATGAGATCATGAGATTAAACCATGAGATCATGACTTGAGCCGAAGTTGGACGCTCAACTGACTGAGCCACCCAGGCACCCCCGTTTATGAGGTTCTTAATATCAGGATCACCCTGGGGGGAGCTTGTGAAGAATATGGATGTCCTGGGCTCCATCCAGCCCTAGAAAATCCAGTGCAATAGTGTATTTCAGTGTATTTCAGAAGGGTATTTTCAGATGGTTTGGATGCAGCTGTTCTGGTCCCAGTCCATGGAACTGCCTTTGGGAACCACTGGCCTAAAGGTGACAGCCAAGACAGGGTCTACTCAAAGAGTCCCCAGAGGGTCAGGGTCACCAAGAGTTACTTTGTGTGATACACCATGATGGGGTTCAGAATATTCTGGGCCTAAGGTCTGTTTGCCCTTCACTTGCTTTCCCTTGCCTTGTCAACTCCTGAAAATTTGATCAGAACATGAATGAGCACTGCTAAAAGAAGGATAACCCAAACCTGCTCTAATTTATAAACCAGTCTCTGACAAATTTCACCTGTCTGTTATGAGGAACAGATTGCTTCTAAGACACTTCACAGCTGTCGGTGGGAACTCTGCCTGAGAGGCTGGGGACGCAGAGGGTGGGCATCACAGGGTGGGAAGGGAGAAGAACCCGGGGAGAGGGAGAGAACAGGGAAGGGCTGAGTTTTCTCCAACAGCACAGTTTGGTCAATTAACCAGCCCTGCCTCCCTTCTACAAAAGCCAGCTCTTCGCCAGCCCTGTGCCTGTCACCACCTGGTCAAATGTGGGTCTGTTCAGAGGTAGGCTAGAGGGGTGTGACTCATTCCCTCCTCAGGAGCCTGCTGGGGCTGACTACAAAGAGTTACTAGGATCTCCACAACCATGCTCATCTCCAAGGGAGGGCAGAAGGGGAATTAGATGCTCTCTCTCTGTGGTACGCACCTGGCCTGTGTTTTGGTATTTTATTTTATTTTTATGTTTAATTTATACTGCCTGCTAGGTTTGGGGCTTAAATAAACAAAAGCTATGCTTCCCCCAAGGCTTGAACTTCCTGGTTGCCTGTCAGCAACAGAGTGACCCTTTTAACCTCTTCTCTTGCTCCTTGAGACAGGCAGTGCAGAGGGTGGGGTTGGAAGAGAAAGATATTTTGGATCCAAAGCCTGGAAATTCTTGGTGCCAGCTTAAAATACCATCCTCGCCCCCGCCCTTCTCGACATGTATGTTAAGTTCCAAAGCCACCTTACCAAGCACAGACTTGTTTTAAAGGCCACAGCAGAACCGTAAGGGAAAGCACAAAAATGGGAAATTCAAAGTATTTATTGATTTTTTAAAAAATCTACCTCCAGACAACTTTGTACCACCAAGCAAAGACAGAAGGGCCCCAGGTCTTTGTGGGCAGAGCAGGCTTAAAGGCCTATAGACTGAGTAGAGTACGGTGAGCCTGCCTACCTGAAGAAGGCTCCCTGCCAAAGCTCATACACCTTAAAAAATAAGATGAACACTGGCTCCTATGTCCTAGGATAGAACTCTAACAGCAAAGTAATGAATCCTGGTCTGACATCCTGTTATTTGCTAAAACTAATAATACCGTGGAGTTTGTTGACAGACTTTCAGGAGAGCTAAAGTAAATATGGAAACTGAGGAATGGCCAAGTATAGACAGTTACTAGCTCAGCAGAGGAGAAGAAAGGAGTTTCACAGTTATTCCTTGGGCATCTTGGGGCACTGGGGCCTGAGCACAGTGGGGAGGTAATCTGGAGGCATCTGTCACATCACCGGATGATTTCTCTCCAACAATAGGCTGCTGCAATAATGGACTTGGCCCACAGAGCTGGGTCCTGAGCCCTTAGAGAATAATGGTAAGAATCGAGAGGGACTGCCCTAATACACATGCCAAGGGAGGTGCTCCCTCAGAAACACAGCTTTCTACATGAACTTGGTCAAGTAGGAAGAGACTATGTCAAGAGGCCAGAGCTCTTTTTCCACTTTGGCCACTAGCCAGCTGGGGGACTGCTTGGAAGGTTCTAAACCCCCTGTGCTGCCAGCTCCTCATTTATGAAATGGGAACGATGCTTCCCTCCCCAACATATACACCATACAAGGTGGATACGTTTATAGACACCTCAAAGTCTGGAAACAGATAACATCATTGTATTATTTTCGCAGACTGACAATGTCTTGACAGTAACATATACACATATTTGCCCAGGTTTCCTGACTTGGTGGCTATCCTGTCAGTGACACAGCTGTGTTCTTCGGAAAGTCAGAAGGGCCACGTGATCACTCCATAAGTAAGGGTCCCGGTCCCCAAACACTGCTGGCAAAATGGCTCACTGGGTAAGCAGCCCTATCAATGCGATTTCAAAGCCTGGCATTGCTAACTTTGTGCCCAGTTTCAATTTTTGTTTCCAAGGTTTCACAAGTTATTGGTACTGCTTATGGGGAGGGGGTAGCATGAGGGACAAGAGGCTAACTCATTTGCTTGGAGGTCTTTGGCAATCTGTCCCTGTACACAGGACTTGTCACTTGCATAACATTTTGGCCTCGAGAGTCTCTTCGATGGCACAAGCAGTCAGTAGTCGGCAGGACCTCTTGTCTTTCAAGCAGGACTGAAGGCACAGCCAGATAAGACCATGACCGGAAGTGGGCACTGTACCCTCAGAGTCTGGACAGTACCTGGCACACAGTCTCAATATGGTAAATATGTACTTTATAACTAACTAAAAGGTTTGAATAAGTGTTAGAACTTTGCTTATGGTTCCCGCAGGGAGGAACTATAGGCCAATTCATGAATTTGCCTTCTGTTAATGCTTTAATTTGGGGACAATCACTGTCTGAGAGCGATTCTGCAGTTAAAAACATGAAAGACTAGTGAAAATCAAACATACTTGGGAAACCCAACCCAAACACAATTTAATTGAGTAAGTGGCCACTAATGACCTGGAACCGAGGCCAGACCTTTTCAGTAAAAAGGGATAATTCACCCGAGTGTGTGCTCCTGGTTCTCCACTAACGCTAGGACTTTGGTCAGTTTCCATCTTTAGCTAGGGGGGTTGGGTCAGTTGGGAACAGGGCACCCACAGGGAGCAGTGGAGGGTGATGAAGCCCAAGAGCAGGGCAGCCAAGTCTCAGCTGGCAGTAACATCAAAGAGGGATTTGGGGCAAGCAGGCCTCATTCTGAGCCAGTGACAGCCATTTAACTGGAAAGATGTGGGTGCGGTGGGGGGGGGCAAATGGGGGCAGACACACACACACACACACACACACACACACACACACACACACACCTGTCCTGATCAAAAATACCCTGATACCCACCAAGATAAAGGAAATTCTCACTGTTAATGTCACCATTGGGTTTGAAGTCTGAGGATCCCTGTTAAAATGAAAAGTTTTTCTCAGAAGGGGAAATGTTCAGTTTTTTTCAGGGAAGGAACATGACGGCCTGCCTGGTGTGGTTCTGAATAGTGGGGGGCTTCTGGGAGAACTGATGAAGGCTGGCTAAGTATAGACAGGTGGGGTGCTGCCTGGGAAGGGGCCTCACAATGGGTCCTGGCTGACCGGTGGCCTTGGGCTTTCAGGGGACAGGCAGATGTACCCCCATATTCCTGGACTCACTGTCAAGAAACCAAACTGCCTGAGTGGGCAAACTCTAAGAGCAGTGGAGTTTATGACAAAGGAGATGGTTTTCTCCTGCCCTCCTTGGGAAAATGGTTCTGAAGAATCTGTGAGGAGCAGGGATATGCCTGAGCCTTACTGGGGACATTTAACTTCCATGTTCCCTGTCCAGGGGATTTTGTTTGCTTGCTTGTCAAGGCATCCTCCCTGGACACACCCTCCTCAAGTTCGACTTACTCATTAATAAGCTGGCACAGGTGACAAACTGACCCCCAGGAAGGCTCCATTGGCTGATAAGGGGTTGATGGGTTCTCCCTCCCATGGGGTAATTTCTTTTTCCCAAGAGCCTCCTATTAACCCAAAGGAATGAAATCTAGTGGGGGAAATGCCAGGCAGAAAGGCAGGTTGCTGGGGAAGCTGTCTTTGGCCATTTTCTGCCACTCTCTGTTGGCAGTCGCCTTCTCTGCCTGTGCACCAGGCGGCCCTGGCAGCAGACACAACACTCACACCAGAGCTAGCCAGGCCAGCCCTTGCCCCTCCGCACCCCTCCTTCATACTCTTGTAAAAGCCTGGCAGAACCTCCTCCCTGAAACCCATTCTGGTCTGACCAGGTGATGGCCAACCGCCTAACACCAGGCAGAGCCGGGTCAATGGAGGGGGGGCAGGGTGGGGGGACAGCCCCCCACTCCTCCCTGTGGCCCTGTTGTGAGGTGTTGGCAGCTGGGAGAGGACCTGAAACCAGTTAGCCTGGGGCTCCCAGCCAGCAGTGTATTTTCATCTTGTTTTGACTGGGACTGTCCTCCCCTGTGTAAACATGTCCATGACAGGGGGAAGAAAATGTAGAACAGCTTAAAATAGGTGGGTGGAATACATCCCACCCATGAATCACCAGCACGGGGAATGCCCTGCAGGTGGGCCTTGCTTTAAGCAAACCTGACATATGAAAACCTTGATTCAATAAGCGGGTGGGGATGGACAGCTGTTAGGTCTTGACCTATCACTGGGAGCTCTCAAAGCCACATCTGGTCCAAATAATAACATCAGTGGCTCCGTGTACTGCTAGCTTAGCAGGCACTGTGCTAGAGTAATTATATACATTAGCCTTTTGAACCTTATCAGCAGTTGGAGGATCGACAGTAGGGGGATGGGTATCATATTATCATTAGGCCCAATTGGTGGATGGGGAAACAGAGGCTCAGAAGGGTTAAGTGACTTGCCTAGGGTCCCCAGGCTAGTAAGTGGCAGAGGCCAAATATGATACCCTGGTGTGTGATTCTAAAGTTCCAGGCTGTCTCTGGCTAGGCATTTTGCTTTGTTTTAAGGCGATTTCCAGGTATCCGAGGCACGAAATGTCCCTTCCCACTGAACCCTCTGCATCACAGCTGCAGGGGAACTGGGAACCTTCTCAGGGTCAGGGTGGGGAAGCCCTTGGGGTCGGGGCTGGTTCTTTCCATTGATTAAAGGATTCCCATCTCAGTCCCCCGGAGGGGGGGGGACCCTTAGCATGTCAGAATGGAATGGATCTGTGTTTCAACTCAGGGACTGGCTGACTGTTTAAGGGCAACTGCTTGACCAGACTCTGGGAAGGCCCCTCAAGTAACTGCAAATAAGTCCAAACTACTCACACACCAGGCCAGGGAAGGAACAAAAGACTCAGTATAATAATCTAGTATAAGGAAAGACCAAATGTAAACATGTATTTTGAAACAAAATGTCACCAATCATGCTGTTGGTGCATGGCTGGCCCCCAGGGCTAAACTGTGAAGTAGGAGTCTGTCTTCAGAACCTTCCTGCTTCCTTTACTGGTACCTTCCTCCTGCCTGTTCCCTCAGGCGACCTGTGCCCTCCTGCTGCTGGAGTTCCATGGGGCCCCTTACTACTATGTTGGGCGCCCTGCCCTCCCTAGCAGTGCCCACTTCAGGGGAGACTCTGTCTCCCTCCCCCAAATCAAACGTACCTGGTTTGAGGGCCAATCCTAAAGGACAAATTAGAGAAATGTATTTGTGCCAATGGCAGGTAATGACTTAACTTGTTTTGCTCTGCCAGATCACAGGGGCTTTAACCCACAGATTTTGGTCAGTGGTATTTCAGGCATGGGTGGGGCATGGGGTTGGGGAGGAAACAAGGTTGGGGGGGAGAACGATAATGGGAGTGGGTAGGTTGTTTTTCAGTGATCTTCAAAACTGGCCAAGTAGGCCACATGCTACTCTGACTATAGGTAAGTCTGGATAGACAGAGAGGGATAAATACTATGTCCTTATACTTGTGCTGTATTCTTTCCAGAACATGGTGGAAAGAGCACTGGAACAGTAATCAGGAGACCTGGGTTCTGGCCTGGTTTTGCCCCTGGCTACCAGAACAACCTTGGAAAAGTCCTGTAACCATTCTGGACCCCAGTTTTCCCTAAACATAAAACGAGGGAATCAGGGCTGCAAATTTATATTTACTTGGGTGCTTATTTGATGAATGATTCCCCTATTTAGATGGGGAGCTCCATGAAGCCATATGCCAAGGGTCTAGAACAGTGTCTGGCACATAGCAGCACTCAGCAAATGGAATACTAGAATGAATGAGTGAATGACCTGAATGAATGAATGGCAAGGCAACTTCTGACTGTGCTGCCCGTTCTAATAGTCTCAGCCTCGACCTCGTCAGATGCAGCTGTGCCTAGAGTGGAGGGACCCAGGCCAAGGGCTGGGTGAAGCTCTCAGGCCTTTGTGCTCAGGATCATCAGGTGCAGGGGCAGCCTCTAGGACCTTAGGTAGCAGGCAAGAGCTTCTGTGAGGCCCAGGATGCCTGCAGGATGCTGGATGGGAGGGCAGTTAAGGGTTGTAGGAAGGGCAGGGTCGGTCAGGAGGAGTCAGGAGAGTAACTTTTACACAGTTTTCTGTAAAACGGGAAGCCGAGATAACAGAGAAACTGATGGGTGTCTGGGCTGAGGTAGGAAAAGTGCCGAGTTGCATGGTGACTCAAGGTCAGGAGCTGGAATGGGGCCTGGAGCTCTCAAGCCTCCACTCACCCCCTTGGGGCTGCCCCTGGCTCCAGGCCAGCTCCCTGAATAGCTCCCCCACCCCCATCCCCGCCACCATTCCCGCCGCCCGCCTGCGGCCCACCCCCCCGCCACACGGAATCCTACCCCGCCCCCCCACCCGCCTCCCTTCAAGGACTCCAGTGCAGTCACCCATCAGAGCTCTCAGAGGCCCACCTCTGGGCAGGCCTGCAACCCTTCTCAGTGTCTGCCCTGCCCATATTCACGCTCTGATGCAACTCCTCCCCTTCTTACGCAAAAGAGGGGAGGTTGGCCAGCATGGCCTCCCCTCCCCCTCCTAACACACCCCCTGCTTCCCCTCCTCCACTCCATGGCTAGGGCCCTCTTCTAGAAACGCTCTCAGGCATTATTCTGAGGCACTGAGATTTTCTCCCATGGCCCCACTCTTTTCTCCAGCACCCTTCCCATTTTAACACGGGCCACATTTTCAGTCCAAAATGATGAACCTTTTAAGAGTGAAATTTCAGGAATTAGTGAGTGGAGTGAGAGATTATTTATGGGGCAGGGGCCCTTCCCAGAATTCTTGAGATAATGTTTGGGAGGTGGTTACCTCCATACTCTGCTCTGAGTGTTCATTAGGCCAATTCTGGCCTTTGTTGCCCCAGGAGTTGGGAGACCAAAGTTCTGGTTCCTGCACTGCCATTAAACTTGTCTGTGTGACTTTGAGCAAATCAGTTAATCCCTCTGAGTCTCAGTCTCTTCATCTGTCAAATGGGAGTAATTACCCCATGCCCCACCCACCCTGATGGAGCTGTTAAAAGTAAAGGAGTGTGTGTGTGAGTTTGTGAATGTGTGTGTGTGTGTGTGTGTGTGTGTCTGAGAGCTTGAAAGCAAGAGCCAGTGTGTGTGAGAGTGTGTGTGTGTGTGTGTGTGTGTGTGTGTGTGTGTGTGTATGTGTGTCTGAGAGAGTGCGAAAGCAAGAGCCAGAGAAAGAGAAAGAGCTTTCTAAATGGTCCCGGACAAATACCAGGAATTATTACGTCTCCCTTCTGCTGTGCTTGAAGGACCTATTCAGGTTGCATGGCAGTGCCCTCCTTTTATGAAAAATGTCAGCGTGCCCCAGAACCTTTCCTCTTTCTCATTCTGTCTCTCCTC
Source organism: Herpailurus yagouaroundi (assembly GCF_014898765.1). Classification (NCBI taxonomy): domain Eukaryota; kingdom Metazoa; phylum Chordata; class Mammalia; order Carnivora; family Felidae; genus Herpailurus; species Herpailurus yagouaroundi. The sequence goes on along the minus strand of NW_024420499.1, from coordinate 7,010,695 downwards.
CAGGGTTTGGCCCTTACCCAGATTTGGTCTCCTACGCACCTCTGCTTTGCTTTAAGAACATCTCTTGCTCTGCCCCTGTCCCCTTCACCACCCATCATGTCACCCACAAGCTTTCCTTTACCATCCAAGGGCCTCCAGCCATTCTCTCTCCCTCTCTGGCCATGACCATGGCCATGAGTGTGCCCAATGCTCTTTCAGCCCTGAACTCAGCCCACCCCCACCAAATCTTTTCAGAGGAAGGATTTGGTCGGCGGAGGGGTCGGGGGGTGGTAATGATCGAACCTGACAATTTGCTATCGAGGCTGAACACAGTGCAGAACACCCAGCATGTGCTCAAGAAACATACCATTGGTTGGTTATAGATGTGTGTGTGTGTGGGGGGGGGGGTATATTTGGGAGTGGAGTCTGCTTTGGGGCCCCTGAAATCCTGCCAGATAGGTAATTGCCTGCTCCACCTCTAGATTCACCAGGCTCTGTACCAGCCTGCTCTTCCCACCCATCTTCCCCTTCACCTCTCAACCCTCAGAATGGGCTGGGCTCTTTCATCTGCAGGACCTGCATGCTATAATGTGATCTCGGGCCTCCCTGGCCTAGTGCCACAGTTTCTCTGGTGACCCCACCTTTGCCCCAGGGACAAAAGGCTGGGAGCAGTTTGGGGCACCCTCTGAATTTCCCAGCATAAGCAATCAGCTCCCTCTGAAGGACTGCACCCAAGAGTCTTTTTGCCTGAGGAAACTTGGGTTTCCTCCCCAGAATCAGAGGCCCCTGAGCTTTTTCCCAGAGGCTGGAGAGTGATGCCTACCACAGTTCCACACAGATATTGTAGCTGTGCTCCTACATTAGGGGCCATGGAAGTCCCTTGGCCTGGCAAATACTGGAGAGAAAGTGTCTCCCAGATTGCCGGGGGGGGGGGGGGGCAAAGCCATTGCTTGCCTCTGAATGCTCCCTCAGGGCTTCATTTCAACCCTCTCCTCCCCAAAGGAGGAAATTAGAAGCAAAAGGTGACCTTGGCAGGCCTTGCCAGGGACCTGTGACGGGGCAGCAATGCATGGCCTCATTTTGTTGACCCCCGCCCACCTGCCTCCCTCCCTCTGCCTGCTGCTGGGCCCCCATGTTGTCAGGCAGGTCTGGGGGAGGTGAGACTCTGGAGGCCACTGAGAAAGCTGGTCCCATAACAGAGATGGTGAAGGCAGTCTCAGGGGCCCAAAGTTTAAGCAGTCGGAGGGAGCAGTGGTAGGACTCTGAGGTAAGTGAGGGAAGAAGGAAATCAATAGGACAGAGTCTAGGTCTTCGATGGAGGTTGGACATTGGTAAGAAAGATCACAAACTCTCACATTTGTTAAACCAGTAATGGAAAGAGTAATGATAATAATAGCTACTACTTATTGAGAGTTTATTATGTACCAGACATTGTGTCCAGCGCTTTTCATGCATTATTTCATTTATTCCTCACAACAACCCTATGTAATTTTTTTTTTTACACATGACACATGAGGAAATAGAAGCTCAGGGAGGTTGTGACCATCCCAATGTCACAAGCCTAGAGCTGAGATTTGAGGACCTTGTTGACTCTGGAACCCATATTCTTCACCCCTAACCCAGCCCTCACTGCTCCTGTCCCAAGCATGAGCCCCGTGGTCAAAGGGCCCACCAGGTACCCTCCAGCATGGTTTGGGCTCCCAATTCCCTGAGAGCCTCAGTTACCTGGAATTGACTTTTCTTCACCCCGCTTTTTTCCCCTAAGAGGCCAACAATTGCAATCAAGGATTCGTTTAAGAGCATCCAGTGGATGGAAAAGGGGTCACACAAGAGACACATGAATCAGGAAAGAGACCAACTTTTGTTCTTGGCTCTGCCATGAAATTATCACGTGACCCCAGGCAGGTTGAATCCTCTTTTAGGACCTCAGTTTCCACATCTTCCCAGACATTCTCTCTGGTCCCAGGCAGGGATCAGTAATGTATAAAATCTAAGAGTATCAAATTCTTAGTGATGGGCCACTGACCACCCTCTCCTCCATGGAAGAAGGCCTGCCAATTTGAAAGTGCTCCCACTCCCCACTCCGGGCTTACCCTTTGGTTAGTCTGCTGTAACACTCACCACCACCCTCAACATCTAGTCTGGGATCCACTCAAGACCTCTGTGCCAGGAGGTAGCTCCTTATCAACCAAGCCTTCTCTCCTTGAACATGCATCAATATGCCTTCCAGTCACTACTTTGAGATGACCTTGATTTGCCCTTTCCTCCCCTTCTTCCTCTCCTTTTCCCCTGTCCACTATTGCTCCGGGAACACCATTCTTCTTTTCTTCTGGCAAACATGTCTGACGCACACCAGCTGGCTTCCTCCTTGAACGCGCAATTTTCCCCTTTGGCCTACTTGGCATCTTCTGGCCTCTTTGGGTTTTGTTTTGTTTTCCCACATATTCAGAGACATGGAAGGAGCCTTGAGGATCAATTAGTTCAATTCCCTCCTTTTATGAGCGAGGAAAGAGAAATTTGGATAGAGTAAATGACTTGCCCAGGGTGATACTGCTAGGCAGGGGCTTCATCCAGGTCTGTCTGATTTGGGGGCTGCTGCAAGGCGGCAAGGCCTCAGCCCATCAGCCACCATTTCCCTCCCCTTCTCCAAATGCACCTCTTGTCCATGTCACCCCACTTGGCACGGATTCTATTCCCTGATTGCTTTCCATGTGTATATACCTAGGTTTCCCAACAAAAAAGTAGTCCCCGGGGGCAGGGAGCCAACTAATTCCTCCTACCTGAAGGAGGTAAAAAGCAAGGGAAATGACCTGCCTAGGGTCATACAGCTCATTAGTGAAAGAACTGGGAACAGGATATGGGCCTCCTAGTCTCCATTCGGGGCCACTTCTACTACATTGCGATGCAAGGCACCTCTGTTGCTCTCCCATTCCCCCCCTTCTGTACTCTACTGAAATGTTTCCTTCTTGCCCCTTCCTCCCTTTTTTATCTTCTCCTCCTTCCTAACTTCTGCCTTTTTCACAAACCTGCTGGATTTCAGAGCCAGAAGGGACCTCAGGGATCATTTGATTCTACCTATCACTTAACAGAAGAGAAAACTGAGACCAGGAGATGGGAAGTCATTGGTTTAAAATCGGGCAGCTAATTAGTGGCCCAGCTGGGACTCAACGCCGGGTCCCCAACTCCAAGTTCAGTGCTCTTTCAACCACCCTCTTCCCATCTGAGCTTTATGTATAGAGTCCTTCTTACTTGAAAATCCCCCCTCACCTGCCATCCAGGTCCAGCAAGATCTGAGAGTGCTTGCGCCCAGGATCATAAACGTCCCTGGGGAAAGGTAGAAGGAATAGAGAGGCCGGTAACCACTCACATCCTCCCACATCCCACCCCAGGAGGCCCCAGCCTGGCCTTGTCGAGAGTGGTGACTATCAAGTATGTGTTGAGATAAAGCCATAGCCTCTCGTATTCTCAGTTCATGGCCTAGACAGTGGCGTCAAAGCCCGAGCTGGCTGCAAAACGAGGTCAGTTCACTGTCCTTCCAATGGAAAAATCTTGTAAAATCAATAGCACTTATAACGTCAACAGACCCGGAGACCTTTTCTCTGTTTGTTTTTTCCTCCTGAGCTGCTCTTTCTCACCCACCCTACTGTGAAGGCATAGACAACACAGAAATCTGGCAAGTGAAGCCAGGAATCTGCAAAGACCAGCCCCCAGGTCCCAGAGCCCCTGAATCTAAGGCAGAGAGGGGGCATGTTGAGGTATGAATGGCTCATGAAGACCCCTGCCATGGCCCTCCTGGATCTCTCAGGCAAATGCTAATCAAATCCCTCCCTGGCAACTGGCTCCTGGTTGCAAATAACCAGAAGCTGCTCAGAGCTCTAGTAGAGATTCTGGAAGCTGAGCCCTACCCTAACTTTACCTCACTGGGCCTTAGCTAAGGAAGAGAACAACTAGAAAGCCAATTAGACAACACCATGGGGCCTTCCTGCACTGGGAAGTGTCTGAGGCCCTCAGACTGGAGTGGATGTTGGCCCTTTTCCCAGACATCCTTCCCCCACGTCCAGTGGGTGTGTCCTACCTTCTCTCCATGCACACAGAGGGTGGCTGCCCCCGTGCTGTTATTTGCATGGTCACAAACAGGCTTCTTCCTCCTGTCCCTAAACTGGTCATACCACAGAGCCTGAAATTTCTACTATTAAATGCAGTTCTTCATATGAAAGTGTTGTCAATTTATTCTAGCCTGGATTCATTCAACAAATATTCATTGACCACCTACTCTGTGCCAGACACTGGTAGCTTCTATCAACTGTGTTTTATGCTATTTTCCAAGAGTAAGTGTGTGCCAGGGTGTGGGTCTCTGGACACTGGGGACATCGAGGCATGGGGCATGAAGCAGGAGACACCTTTTCCATACACACTCATAGGACCAGGGACAAACATCACACCCCAGAGGAGTTGTCCTGGGTGACTGCAAGAGGCAGACATAAGGACAATCACAAGGCCTTCCATGGCTAAGGCACAACTGTGCCCTCTGCCCTCTCTCTCCATGGCAGGGTTCCTTGCCCATTGGCAAGGCAAAGGGCAAGACATTTGGGAAGAAGTGGTTCCCTCTTTTCTGATATGTCCTCTGGGCACTAAGTTTGGTTCTTTTGCTGGTCAGGATATATCCAAGGCACTGAAAGGCAACTAGGTAGCTCCTCAGTGGAAAGTTTTCCTGGTTAAACATCCCACCCCCAATGCCCAAATGCATGAACTGGATTTCACAGATCATCTTCTCCTAGGCAAGGCCTTGGCCCTGGGCCTGTTCCCCCAACCCTGCCCTCTGGGCGATCTTGCTCAAGGATGCCAAAGGAGTTGGTGGCAGGGGCTGGGAGCAGAGCCCAGGTTTCCTGGATTCTGGCCTGGCACTTTTGCCACCAGACCCTGCTACCTCTCCCTCTCATCTCTTGCCCTTTGTGCTGCTCTTGTCTGTACCCTCTGGAGGCATGTGCTCCACACACGACTAACATTCACTGGGTGAGATGTCTCTGCCCAACACCACTCAGTGGTTCAGCCATATGGGGCACAGGGAATCTGGCGGTCTGCTTCCCATGGGGCCAGGCCTGGTGGGGAGGGGAGGGCAGGCCACTCTGCTGGTCTGAGATCTGCAGAGTTGGGTCCCTAAGCCTGTCATTTTGTTTTCATGAGGGACCCTAAGTGCAGCCCCTAAACTTGGCAACCCTAGAGCCAGGACTGGGTCCCATGGGGCCCCCCACTCCCAAGCTTGTTGCTATGACACATGGTTCTACAAGTGCTGAGTGGCATTGTAGGGGCCGGATGCAAACGGCACGCAGCGGGGTCTAGCTGTGAGCCAGTTGGCCAGCTGACATTTCAGGGTCCAAAGAGCTTGTGTGTACTGGACAAGCTGTTTATTGTGGTCTTGGCACTGCCCGGCCCTTCAGACAGCAACAAATGCTCCCAAACTGGGAAAGGAGAGGAAATAAGGAATCAGCCGTAGCCAAAGAAGACCTGGAATCTCTTCCCTCACACCATTTGCTCCCTGCAGCTGACGTGCTGCTGCTGCCAACCATCGGAAGTGCCCCTATGAGGGAACTGGAGGGGGCAAGCCCCACAAGCCTCTATTCGTGAAGACCTAGATCCCAAAATCATATACATGCCCACATCAGTATCCTTCTGCCTGCCCGGCTCCCAGAGACTGCTGCCGAAGGAAGGTCAGGCAGTCAGTATTTGGACTAGGAATGAGAAATCTTGATACCACAAGGTCTAAATGTGCAGAGGAACTGGTATGCCAAGTCTGCAAGCTACACACACACACACACACACACAGTGCATCAGTTAACATTCACTGAGTGCCTACTTTGCACCATAGTTCAAATCACTTTATATACAGTATACAAGTATACATGTTATCTCAATTAACCCTCTCCAATCCCTAGAGGGTCGATATCATTTGAATCATTCTCAATTTACAGAGGGGGAATCTGAGGCTCTGGTAGGTGAAACAACTTACTCAAAGTCCCACCAGGTAGAGTGAGTGGCTGCAGAAGATTCAATGCAAGGTCTCTCTGGCTCCAAAGCCTGTGCTCATTACACTACAGGGACCTTATGACTAAGCCTATTTGTTCCCTTGTACAAAAAAAACCTTGGGGAAGGAAAGAAGGGAAGGGTAAGAGGGAAGATCCAAGAGCTTGGCCTTGGAAAAGAACCACAATGATGGGAGGGATGGCAGATGAGGGTATGAGAGAGGGAGGATGGGCAGTGGAATGCCTACCAGACACCCGAGCTAAGATTATCTATGTCTGCAGCTTGTCTCTTGGTAACCCCCCTTACCCCCAGCGTGGTGCCTGTCATCACACTGGCACTCACTCAGTAAAACCACTAAAGAACAAATAAGCCCAACATGGCGACCTTGGGGAATACACACAGACCAAGGTGTCGCCTCCCACTTGTTAAGACCCAAGCTTTAAAGTGGCTTCCCCAGAGACTGGGTCACCAGACATTACTTAATCCCCCACCCCTGGCACGTGGCAGGCATTGTGAATAAAGAGACAAACCCAATAGGGTCCCTAGCCTTGAGACGTGGCCAGATTGGCAGGGGAGATGTTAGATTTGCCTTGAGCCACCCCAAGGGGTCAACTGAGGCAAGGGGTGCAGGCTGTGCTCAGTCAGGGAACAGAACTAAGCCCCTGGGCCTCCCCAGGGATGGGGCTGTTGCCTTTCAGCTCCACTCTTGGAGTTGGGCAGCCCCACTGGAACCATTCTTCATTCAGTTGCTTCTACAAACGCAGCTCAGAGCAGTCTCTTAGGATAGTGCTGGCCGCTTTAACTGGCAAAGCTAGAGCTTGAAATGGGTCAGGGCTAGGAGAAGGGGTGAGACCACAAGAGCTTACCCTTGCCTTCTCTCTCCTTAATGTCTGCCAGTGGACCCTCCACCACCAGGAAGGGGAGAACACCCTTCTTCAGAGCTCTCCCCCACTGGCACATTGTCTCCTCCCTCCCCAGGAAGCCCAAGGCTTAGAGAAATGAATCCAAGTAATTAACTAATTAATGAATATGGATGGCAAAGTTGCTGAGGTTGCTGGAAAACACCCTGTTGCCGCCAACACACACAGCCCAGCCAGGCACCTGCCTCCCTCCGTAGGCGAAGAGTTGGCTACAGAGGGACTACTTGACTGTGTCTCCCCAAGGCTCCAGCTGCAACAGAAATGCCCGCCACCAATGCCAGGAGACCTACTTCTGGGCAGCACAGCCCTACTGCAAAGATGGCCCCTCCAGGTGGGGCTGCATTCTGTTCGGTTACTCAACATCAAGGGTACCCTGTGGTCCAAGGAAGTCCGTCTGTAGGCTCTCCCAATGCAAAGTGCAAGGCTGCGGGAGATGGATGGATGGAGATAGGAGAAGGGGAGAGAAAAGGAGAAGGAGAGACGGAGAGCCACACACAGCTGGCAGGAGCCCATCTCCAGCTGTTGGGCGGGCTGTTTCCTTTGATAAAGCACTTGGCAGTACTCCCAGTTCTGTAGTTTCTGGCCTGCGAAAGTACACCCGGAGCACGAGCCTGCCTGTGGGAGGACTTCAGCCTTGCTTTGTTTTCTTTCTTTCTTTTTTTTTAAGCTCTGGAAAATGCCCCTCCCCTTCCAAGGAACCTCGCTCCTCCCTGCACCCTGGCAAATTGAAGTTGTACCAACAGGTGATGTGGGCTGGGCCACCAGTGTGTCTTCACAGAAAGAGTGGCAGAGGGCCTGAGATGGGTGTGCAGTGAGGCCTAGGCATGTGTGCGTGTGTGCGTGTGTGTGTGTGTGGGGGGGGGGTGGAGACTGTGTGTGTTTGTGTTTGTCTGAGAGGCTGTGCTTGTTTGTTGTGGCTGACGCTGCCTTTTGTGTGGCACATCATCACTATTCTCCCCGCCTAGGCTCCTTCCAGCTCACTAAAGTTTCCCTGGAAAGGACTGGGAAATAGGGGAAGTCCCAGGGTCATGTGATCACACAGACCAGCAAGCCCTTCCTCCAATCCTTGGCCCTGTGGCTCCATGGAAGCCTGTCTCCTTCCTCCCTTGTGAAGTGAGGAACCGGGCTTGAAGGCCTCTGGGGCTCCCTGGAGGAACTGGAGCGTGGAGTGTCACAGATCCCCCTGCCCCCTCCCATCCTCCAGGCTCATTTATGGCCTAATGACAAAATGCCCCCACTCTGACCAGCTCCCAGAGGGCCTCTACCAGTCCCCAGCTTCCCAGATTCCTGAGGGGAACTTGATCTGGCCCAGGGGCCTGCACCGGCTCTTCACATCGTCCCTAGAAGTTCCTGCTCCTTGGGAGCCCCCAGCACAGAGCTCACTCCCATACCCAGCCAGCCCCACGGAGGCACAGGAGGCCGGGTCTCTGAGGGAACCTCTCAGGGTCAGTTGCAAGGGTGCCACACAGGTGAGGGGGGCCCTGCCGAGGCCAGCAGGAGTGACAGAACTTCCTCCCCAGCCCAAGGGGGAGGTGGCCACTCCACCTGAAGCAGCTCAGGGTGACCATAAACCACTGACCGCTGCCCCACTGTGCCCGTGGCCCAAACCAGAGTGCCCCTTGGCCCTTTGCAATGGGAGAAACGAAAACAAACACAGCTTGGGAACTTTGGACCAGCTTCCAAACTGAAGGTCCTCAAGTGTCCCTTGTCCCTCATCCCCCACAAAAAGCATTTGCCTCATGAAAAAAGAGAAGACATGTAGACTCTCAGGACATCAGAGCCAGTCGTCACTTTAGGAATCATCTAGTCAAACCATTTCATCTTACATATGGGGAAACTGAGGTCCAGAGTGAGGCAGAGACTTCTGCTGGTTAGCAGAACAACTGGCATCAGAAGTCAGGGCACTATCCCAAAGACTTCTGGGTCTTGGCCATGGTTGAAAGAAGATACACCAACCTGAAGCCCAAGAAGGTGCTTTGGGACCCAGAAGCTATAGACCCAGCTCTAAGTGGGCAGTGTAGCCTGATAAGCTGAAGCCATGAAGGTGGTGTGGGGCTGTGAGCACTCTAGACCCCTTTCGCCTGCCAATAGTTCTGTCTGCTGACACTGCTGGGCCAGTTGGGCATCATACCTGGGGCTCAATGTCAAGCCTGAATTGGGTTCAGAACCCCTGCTCTTCCCCACCTTCACCCTTTCTAGAATATTCTTTATACTGAGGTTTCAAGGTCTGTAATGGGGAGGAAGCCCAGCCCTAATTTTCCCCCTGGTGGGGTGGATGGGGGACAAACCCAGCTATATGGCCTTTACCACTCCTTTGGGATTCAAAGCCCACCTGCTTCTTCCCAACTCAGACCTAATACCCCAGTTGTGAACACAGAGGATGTGGGTGGGTGGGAGTGCCTACCAGCTCTGAGAAGGTGATAAGCCATGGACAGCTTTCCCAACTGGAAGCATACTCTGGGGCCAGATTGTAGGCAGATGTCAAAGTCCACCAGGCTGACTGTGGCATACTTAGGCCAAAATTAAATTGATTGAGTCTGTGCTCAAGCCATGGTCTGGGGCTGAAGCTGAGTTGGCCCTTCCCTCTCTGACATGGCCAGCCCTGCAATACTAGAAGCTGCCAACCCTTTACTATGGCTTGTGTGGAAACAGCACATGCTGTTTTCTGAGACAGGGTGACCTGGATATCTGGGAGAAGCTCCATTAAAATAAAGAGCTCAGCATGGAAGATGATCATGCCCACTAAATCAGTTCATTTTGTTCTTGCTCAGGCCTGTGGTATACAAGCATCAGTTAGAACAAGGTCCTTCTTGACTTTCCACTCAAGGAGTTCTGCACCAAGATTCCAGACAGTTGCAACTGGCATTTACTTAATTTTACCCATGTTTTTATGGAGCCCACCATTTTATAAGACATTTTGGCATGTGCTCTTCTGCATGTGTGGAGATATATTTTTATAATTGTTCTTGAGTGATTTCTCTGCATGTGTTCCACCCCCGAACTTGACCCAGAGCTCCTGAAGGGTGAGAAGCACGCTTTTGGTGTTTTTTTTCTCCCTTCCTCCCTCCTCCTGTGGCATTCAGACAGTGATATGGCCAAGAGGACAGTCTCAATAGTGCTTGTTCAACTCAGTAGCAACAATTGAGGAGGCCAGTATAATTTCTGAATTCATCTGCAAGTGTATTCAGTGATGATGGAAATCTGCAGCTGGATGTATCTGTTGTGGCAAAGAAAGAGCTATTCTTGAAGGGAGGGCCACCCAAAGCCAACATGTCAGTTGACTTAACCACCCCTCCCCATCCCATCTTCATGAAATAACAAATAAGCAGTTGGGAGAAGGGTGGGGTGCCTCACACCAAGCAGTCATTAAGCCCAGAAGCTGGACATTCCATTTCCCAGCATCCTCTACTCTGTTTCATCCATCTCTTTGGCAACAAGGGTGTCAGGCTGCTTTCTAGGTTCATTTTCAGAAGTGGTGGTCTTCCTGAATCTAGTTGCATGACTACATCGGATCCAGAGTGAGTTATTGATAGGAAACTGGTGAAATTAGAGAACATGTTTGCTCATTTGTGGATATTAACATACACCTTGCTATGGGTTTGCCTAGGAGAAGATATGAGGGGACTGGTTTTAATGGTGGGAACACTTTTATAGATAGGAACCCTGGGTATTTAGGAACACTTTTCTTAAAATGCTCTTTCCAATCAGAACTGTCTCTGGGTTTTCCTTCTCTCTTATTACACAAGTGGCCTCACAGACTGAGGAGCTAGAAATCTCTCATTGCTAATAGGAAGAATACAAAGGTTGTCTAGTGACCTATGTTATAGCTAAGACTGAGAATTCAGCTAATATCCCTAAAGAGTGAACTACTTACTATTAACCAAGTTGTTAATTAGGGTCATGTTTGCACTTCAATTGTCAGCCCCAAACATCTGTTTATTTAAACCATGTCACTTTAGTTTATTACAGTTATAGCCACTGGTGAGCTAATCTGCTTAGATTTCACAAGTATGTGTGAAATGCCTACCTCAGCCCTATTTTCACAGAATAAGAGTCCTCTTGAAGGCACAGGGTCAGACTAAAGATAATAAATGATTTTCCTTCTCAACAGAACTAAAAACAAGGCTTTAATTAATTCACCCAATTCTAGGATTGAATATCTATATTACATTTCTTAATGATGTTAATCTGTCCAAGGGTGACCCACAGGATTCCCATTGATCCAAGAACAACCTTTAGGCAGACATTTCATTGGCTCAGAGATTGTTTCCCCATCATTAAATGCTGCCCTTCTCAACTGTGGAGTCACCCCCACTTTGTTGGTAGAAACTGCAGGTGGCCAGGGAGAGGGGACAGCAAAGGGGGGCAGTGGTAGAGATCATGAAGCAGAGAGGTGGGGGGATTCATGGTAGAAAATACCTTCCTAAGGAGGAAGAAGCAGAGGCAGAGAATTCCAGGAGGTCTGGGGTAGAGAATGGGGAATAGAGGCCAAGATGGTTCTCCCAGGCAAGCCTAAGACTTGAGGATAGTCCAGACATATACACCCTCACAAACCCTCACACCACACACACACACACACACACACACACACACACACACACTCACACACACACACAAGCACACAGACCTCTTTTACATACACTTCCTTGCCATGACTCTCAAGTTCCATATACAGGAATAGACTCAGATGGATTTACACACATATGTCATACACACGAGAACACCATCCCTCCAAGATGCTATCTTTCCAGCTGTCCCTTCACAAACACAGGTATCTCCCAACCCACATAAGTGTAGTCACCATACATTTTTTCATACATTTTTTGCATATTTAAACCTGTTTTTTTAAATGTATATCCACATTACTACCTCAATCCCCTCCACACACTCAAGTCCCGACACAGGTACACAGTGACACATAGACACACACTCACATACATTCTCCTTCCCAACAAAGGCAAAAGGAGTCCACGCTCAGTAAAACCTAGTGCTCTCTTCCTTGGTGGAGGGGATCTGAAGGAGTGACTGGATAGTTAGGGGAACTTGCAAAGTACTTTTTCTAATGGCTCTTAGTATGGTGGAAAAGTCCATCAAGGACATTTGAAATCCCTCACAGAGTTCACTCCCTTGGCCTATAGACAAGACACCAGTGGTAACCTTTAGCGACTGCCAAAAGCTTCTAAGACTCTCTTAGTCCTGCTATGCTAGCTGACCTTTGCAAGGAATCCTGGGTATTTTGAACGAGGGACATTTAGTATAAGATATAAAACAAAACAAAACAAAAACAAAATCTTTCCCTGACATTTAAGAACAATACTAAAGCATCTGTCCAATTCACCTGGCAGGCCTGGCCTGTGGCAAGATGGTAAAGAAGGAAAAGTTCATTTTAAAGCCCACCTGCCCTGGGTCCTCATCTTGTCCTCTGCCAGGCTTACTCTGTTCTGGCCAACGAAGACTAGAACTTGGAAAAGGCTTTTGGATTTGACTAGAAGGAGGTCATGGGTAAACTTAGAGGGAGTCTGTTAGGTCTGAGATCCAAGTGGTGGGCACTGTGATCTAAGCAGTGCCATCTGCATAGGAAATCTAGGGTCCAGTGAGTTTTGATCCAAGTCCTGCCAGTCTGTGCATTAAAAAGTTCACATGTGGCTCGGCTGAAAAGCAATCAGATCTGTTATTGACACTGTTTCATTCTGAATAGCACGGAGGACTAAAGGCTTTCTTTACTTAGTTCATTAGTTAGCTAACAAGCATTTTCCAAACACCTACTGTGCATGTAGCACTGTCCCAGACACTCAGCTCTTGCTGTCTCTGCTCCTGCTATTGAATTTCTGAATACAGGCTGTTGCCAGACATCCAATTTTCTGAGTGCTTGCTCTGACAGGGAACAATGACTAATGAACCAAACATCAGGGAGGGCCCTCTGATCTCCAGCACAGAACATGACCATAAAGGCAGAGTCTAATTTGTTCAGCAAGCAGCTGCCAATTCTTTTGGGATCTTAATTACCTGGAGCAGTTTATATGCGTGAATCCCCTTGGGAGAGAAACCCTAAACCCTGTGTTTCTCACACCCTATCATACCCCAGGTCCCATAAATGGCTTTAACCCCCAGCCACTGTACATGGGTACAAAGTCCAGGCCACAGAAGTTCACCAGACAGGCATTCAGGCACTGCACACAGCCTTCCTTCACACCACACGCACGTGCACACACACACGCACACATGCAGAGGCAGCCATGGGTGATAGAAAGCACTCTAGACCACAAGTCAGGAGATCTTGGTGTCAACCAATTCTGCCTCTGCTTTTTTGTGTGACCTTGGGCAACACTTTTTCTGTCTCTGGCTTCTGCCTCCATGCTTATAAAATGAGGGTGGGACTAGTTCTCTATGGCCTTTCTGGTTCTGGGACATGACATTCTGCTTCCTGAGCCCCAAAGGATCTGGGTGATCAGGTCAGGTTTGTAAAATGGGAATGAGACTAGGACAATGGCTGGCTTAGGAGCCCGAACAGTCACCATGACGGAGAAGGGGAAATATCTCTGCCTCCTGGGGTCAGCCCTTCCCAAAGTCCCATACTACTTCCCAAACTGTTCACAAACTGGGCTAGTGGGTTGAAGGCAGCGCAGGCTCTACTGTTCCCTTTTGCCTAATCTGCCTCTCCCGTCATTCCTTGTATAAACCACTGTTCCAACACTCGTTCATTTGAACCAGCCCTTTAGCTCAGACCGACTAGTTCCCTTTAGCAATGATTAAATGGTCTCGAGAGTCTCCCAAGTCTGTAAAATGTAAATAACAGCCGCTGCCCTGGCAGCCTTCACAGGCTTTCCAAAGGATCAAATAAGATAAAGTCTGTGAAAGTGCTTTAGAAATTGTCAAGTGCTATGCAAATTTGAGAGATTATTATTAATGATGGGTGGGGAGGCAGTCACGTGATGCCAGAAGCTGAGTGCCAACTTGCCTGCTCTCCTTACCATCTCCCTTGGGTGAAGGCACTGGCATTGCCAGCCAGCCTGTGGCCAGCTAACACATCAGGAGGGATGGTTTTTTGATTAGCACTCCATTTTCCCTTAGCGGAGTGTAGGACCAGAGGAAACAGGTCAAGGAAGGAGTAGGTCAATTTGGGCATGGTGAGAGAAATGTCTAGAGTAGTGATTTAAAATTTTTATCAAATAGAGTCTCAAGGGAAAACCCAATTTATAAAACAAAACAAAACAAAACAAAACAAAACAAGCAGAGCTATCATAATAGTTGAGTAGTTGAGGCTGGGGTGAGGGGCATGGGGCCCCAGTGGATGGGCCCTCTGCTTGCCCTTAAGATCACTCTGATGGGTCTGTAGGTCTCCAAAAGAACACACTGGAAAACTGGCAGTGTAGAGCAGGAGCTCATGCCTGGCACCTAGTGCTCTAAGCATCCAGAGGACATCCAGCCACAGCCTGGGCACTGGAGGGACAAGGGTATGGGGCACAGAGAACAGGGGTGAGAAAATGCTATAGAAAGGCAGACAGAGTTGGATGCAACACTTTTTGCCTACTCAGCAGCCTTGACTAGGGCCCCAGGCCTGCATTCTTGGATAACGCCAGAATGGGGTTGCAGCACTGGCAATCAGTGCTGGAAGGCCCATGCAAAACGTGGGTCCAGAAATGGGTGAAACCAAGGCCCAGGCTAGATGAATGTGAACAGTACTCTTGCTTTCTCATTGAGCTTAAGGGAGAAGGAGTTGCTCCCCAGGGTGAATCCACTGAAGTACCTCTTTCTAACGTGTGGCCCCACCATGAATGAGCATCCCTGGCATGGTGAGGAGGAAAAGGCCAGAAGGAACTGGCTGGACATCTTCAGGTGGGGTCAGTGGCCAGGCAGACAGATACCTGCCACCAGCCCAGGAGCTGAGCAGAAGAGGAGCTTTGAAAGTGCTGGCGGGTACAGCTGAGGACCCAGCAATCCAGGCAAGGCATATTGGGCCTGGTCAAGATTGGAGCCCAGAAGCGGAGTCAAAGAACAAGGAGAGAGAGCTGGGGAGCCAGGGGGTCTGGGAAAACTGAGAACAGTTCCCTCCTGGAGCCCTTGCTCCATTTTTCCCACTCTACCCACCCAAACAGGCTCAGCAACAACGCACAGCTGACCGACTAAGCAGAAACCAATCAGATACTGCAGGTACCAGATGAAGGATCCAGGCCCAGATAGGGGTTATGTGTGCCTAGGACTTTCACACAGGCAGGCCATGGGTAGTTGCTGACTCTGAGGCTGATGGGACAGTGTCAGGGATTTCATGAAAGTTGCTGCAATGGGGAGGATATCATAATAATAAAAAAATCACCTTAGAGTAAATGATGCTGGCATCCTAGAAATATCCGGTGCTGGTATTTCTATATTATGCAGGCCCTTTGCGAAAAGCCCAGCATCTTTCTCTAGGAGATTCTTATTCCACATGTGTCTTCCCCTGATTCCTTTTCCACATGTGGTGGCCTAGAGCTCCTTCTCAAATTACCCTGAGGTAGCTGCTACAGAGACACGTTTGCTGTGCCAGGGCTGGGCAGGAAATGGGTAACCCAGAGCAGAGGATCAGCAGCAAAAGCCATTTGTGCTTGAAGGAAACGCGAACATTTGGAATTCCGGTGTGCTTGGGCGGAGGGGAAGAGGTCATTACATCAGTCCAGACAGTCTTTGTCCCTGCTCTTCTGGAAGGGAGCAGTGGGACCATCTCGGAAAATGTGTTGGATGAGAGAATCACTTGGCTAGGGGTTACTTCCCCTGCATAAGCCTGTGTGAGTGCAGACACGGGGAAGGAGGTGGAGAGGGGGGCTCCTGAGGGGCCTGGAGAGGAACAGAACTCAAGGAGGAAAGAAGAGCAAATGAGCCAAAAATAGCTTTTCAACAGACCCCTCCTGAAGGACTGTAAGCCTTGCTCCATAAGTGGTTAGCGCTCCTCCCTTCAAGCAAGAATGGTTTTGCTATTACAAGCAATTGCCTCACGCCTGCTTTCTGAGATATTTAAAGAGTCAACTGATTCAGGTACACATGAGGGGGTTTTCCAGATTCTTCCCTGCATCTTCCAAAAGTGCAGGCCTGGCTGGGTTGGGGGAAGGCACAGAGGCTCAGGCCCAATTCAGCTCCCTGATCCTCAGGCTAAGCCAGAGCCTTCATCCTGATACCCAGTGCCTTGTGTCTGGGCTTCAGTGTGGGTGGAGTTGGGGCATAGCCAGGAGTCTTCCAGTTACCTCTGTGAAAGGTAACCACATCCCCAAGGGACAGCCTTATACATAGGTGGAGAAGGTGGCTGCCTGCTTTGTACGATTTGGGGGGCTAGAGGTCAGAACAAATTTTCCCAAAAAGGTCAGTTCCATCAGCCCACAGCTAAGCCTGCAGTTCTCACTTTGCTTACTCCATTGTAAGGTCCAGGTTTTTTTTTTTCTATTTGAGAGAGAGAGAGAGAGCACACAAACAGGGGAGAGGGGCAGAGGGGGAGAGAGAGGGAGAGAGAGAGAGAGAGAGAGAACACAAACAAGGGAGAGGGGTGGAGGGAGGGAGGGAGGGGAGAGAGAGAGAGAGAGAGAGAGAGAGAGAGAGGATCCTAAGCAGGCTCCATGCTCAGTGTGGTGCCTGACACGGGGCTCAATCCCACGACCCTGGGATCATGACCTGAGCTGAAATCAAGATTTGGACGCCTAGGTGCTCTGTGGAAGATCCAGGTTTAAACAGAATCGTGACTTGGGAAGGGAAAGCACATTCAGCTACTACCAACTGTTTATACCTTAGCAGGATTCATTTCATCACATTAGCAGTAGCAGAAAGCAGGTCTCCCCTAGGGGGATAGATGGCTCAGAGGTCAGGAGGTTGGAAAGTTCTGAATATATAGTTGACAGCCCTCAGCAGCTGAGGGTAGTTTGAGGGAGCCTGTGCTAGAAGGGGGATTGGGGAAGACAAAACAGTGTCAAAGACCAATCCTACCCAGTTTGCTGTCTTCTGAAAGATGTGCCTGCTTCCTCTGTCCCAGCCGAAAATGTTTCTGATTTGACAAGTAGGTTTACAACAAGGGAGACACAATCTCCTCTCCAGACTGAGGCCCTTCCCCAGAATTCATACCCATCTCTGCCCACTTAATGCAGGGACCATGTGCTGGTGAGGTCTGGAGCCAAGATGCCATTCACCTTCCCTACTGGGCTTCAAGGCCTGGCAGGACCCACCCCTTGCTTCCTGGGGAGCATGAAAATAGTCATTAGTTCTTTGTCTGTGGTGGGGTGGGGGTGGGAGGGGATATGTGCTCCCTTGGCCAAGCCCCAGCCCTGGAGACAAAGAATAAGGAAGGAATGCACAAAGCAAAGGCACCTGGAGGCCAGGAGTCTGTCTCCACTAGTGCCAGGCACAGACCTGAGTGGAATGGGTGCTCTGAAAGACAGCTGGGTTGGAATTTGCTGTGGTCCCTTTGCACTGGAGAGGTTAGAAGCCATCTGGACAACTAGAGCTCTAAAGATGGAGCGCTGCCGCCCAGCTGAGATTCTCCAGAGACACACGGGGGAGCCTAATGAGGTTGCCAAGGGAGCCGTCTGGCAGCCTCACATCAGGGGAAGGGATATGGAGCAAAGACACAGAACCAGGCTCCAACAGAGGGCCCATAGCCAAGATAGGCACGGCAGGCAAAAATGCAAAGATCATTCACAAAGACAGCAAGTATTAAGTCCAGCTATAGCCCGACAGAGTGAGCCACTGTGCACCCCCTGCCTCTTGTGGGCGGTAGAGACTGGGGGAGCCGCATTCACCCAGATTGCCACAGGGCCAGCCATGGCGACATGGCCATTGCGGCTGGTTCCAGGGTCTCGGCCTAACTGCCTTGCAAAAAGCAGCGTGAGCCTCTCTGCCCTTCACCTACAGCTTGGCCCCTGGCAGGGTACACCTGGCCAGCTCTGCTATTTTATTAAGTGTGTGCTGAGCCAGGGAGGAGCAAGGGAGGGAAGAGGATGGACTCGAGGAAGGGAGGAAGGTCCAGGATGCCAGCCTCCTGAGGTAGATTCCGAATGAATACACTACTGACGGTGAAAGGTAGCAGCATAGCCTCTTCCAATTCTAGCACGTCTGGGAGTCATTTTTCAGCTCACACTTCCCTCCTCTGACAGATACATAAATCCTTGGCTGAAGAGGTTGCCGTGCCCCTTCCTGTCTCAGACACGATTTCCTCAGATGAATTGCACCACCTCCCTCAGACTTGCATGGGTCAGATGACCCGACGAGGCACAGTGACATAGCCATCAGGCTGCGATGAAGAGGGAGAAGGGAACTATGATTTCCTATCAGCAATCTGGCCCTGTCTCTCCCCGAGTCAAACCAGGTACCAGTGGACAGGCCCCTTAGAACTTCCTGGATGAGTCCATGGCATAAACAACCATATGACAGGTTCCAAAGACACCCAGAAATGACACCTGTGTGACTGAAAGCCAACTCCCAAGCATTTCTGGGTGTCTTTTTCCACTTTGTGAAATGTCCACGGCAGTGCTTGGTCTCAGCTCACCTTCTCCTTACACTCACATTCTCCTTCTAGTTCCTATATACCTCCAGGGATACAAGCTCACTTTTATTTCAACCCAAATAATGAGGAAGGAAGAACTACTGGGGGAAAAATTAGACCCATAGCACAATTTCAAAGCTGGCTATACATGATTTAAAAAAAAAAAAAAGATTACCCTTTTTTTTGGATTATCCACTGCCATGTCCGAGGCTACCCCGGCCATGTGAAATTCAACCATGATTGTATTTGGAATCCATTTACAAGCGGATAATTTATTTTTGCAAGAATCTTCCTTGTTTATGCTCAACTCAGACTGGTGTCAAAGAGACCCTGCATGCCTGAGTTCCCAGAGACTAGCTAGAAGGGTGGAGGGTGGGCGACGTGGGATTCAGTGACTGCTGCGGATATTCCACAAAATGCATAATGAATATGGAGTAAATCAAAATGTGACTCTACCCAGATCAAAGAATGTGGCTACGTGGGTATGGCAGCTAAAGACAGAGGTGGCAATGAATCGTTAGCACACAATTTAGTATCATTAAGAAACAAGCATCCTGGATGCTCTAAATAGGAAAGAAACAGGTAGGAACTATGAGGTCATCTCCCTTCTCTACTCTATGGCCATCAGGCACTAATGAAACCCTACACTGCTCCAGTCTCCTGTTGGACAGCTAGCTCAAGGGGTTAGGGCAGGCAGTTGGGTACTCTGTAGTCCAGTTAATTCTGCTCCTTTCCTATCTTGTCATCTTCCAAATGTGTGTCACTGGTCGGAGGAGAGATGGGGGGGGTTGGCTAAAGGCAAAGGTGTGCCTGTTACATTCTCAACTGTTACAGAGGACAGAATGAAACCTAAGTGGAGAATTTGGAGATGGTCTAAAGGATAGAGAAATACAAGGTGGTTCAAAGTCTTTAAAAAAAATAGATATCGCTAACTTGGAAAAGAGGGCTGACAAGGGGCAGAATAACTACCATTAAAGCATATTAAGTGTTGTATAAAAAAGCTGGAGGTCGGGGGTGCCTGGGTGGCTCAGTTGGTTAAGCGTCCGACTCTTGATTTAGGCTCAGGTCATGATCTCAAGGTTCCTGAGATGGGTCCTGCATCAGGCTCTGCACTTGACAGCACAGGGAACCTGCTTGAGATTCTCCCTCTTTCTCTGTCCCTCCCCGCTCTTGCTCTCTCTGTCTCTCTAAAAATAAATAAATAAATAAAAAAAGAAAAGAAAGATGGAGGTCAGAATTTAGGAGGAACAGTTCTCAGAAAACAAAAGTTGTTTAACAGCAGATTTACCACCAAAGGATATTGATGGTATTTCCTCTCTTGGAGGTGTTGGCTGCTCAGCTGTCTCTACTTGGCCCTTTTGCTAAAGACAGTTCCAGGGACCAAACAACACAGGAAAGAGATGTAAGGCTCCTGAGGTGCATCCCAGCTTGACGGCAGGAGACCACCTTTCTGCTTCCCTTCCAGGGCTCATCCCCATTATCTGCAAGGTGAGCCCTGGGAGGAAACAGGGCATGTTCCCTGTCTCAGGGCAAGGGAAGGAGGAAGTGGACCAAACTTATTTACCCAGAGCCCATCACAAACTCCCAGCAGAAACAGGAACCCTCTTCTACAGTTTGATTCTATAACAAATTTCCCACCAAATCTTGTCCGAATCTGTCCAGAAATCAGCACAAGTCCATGTCGCTTGCCACAGTCACTTATTTCCCGTCCTGCTGTGGCTTTGTGCATTCAGAGAAAGACTGTAACCTCCTTGACTTGCTTCCTGGAAATACCTCCTTACATTTGAGTTGAATTTGCCTGCGAACAATGCTGAGAAGAAATCACTGGAAGGTGGGGAGGACAGCCCCACCAACTTTCCAGCGGCATTCTCCCCACCCTGTGTGTGGGGGTGTGGTAGAGACAGTGCCCTGGAGCAAGGCGAAGGCCTGCTGGTAATCTGGAGTGTTGAGTGTGTCATGGGGCAGCGCAGGACACTGGGGGTATAAAAATAGCAGGGTGTTCTTACACTTGGAATAGGGCTGTCACAGGAGGCCTTCAAGCTAGGTGTACATGGACGAGATGATCTCAAATCATACAGTATGGCTCTCATTATCCTCCGCCTCCTCTTTCCCGCCTCTGCTAACACAGTGTGGTAGTAGGGCCCCAAATGCAGTGATTTGCTTACCACTGTCAAGATATTAGCCACATGAGTGGCACCTGGGTGGCTCAGTTGGTTAAGTGTCTGACTTTGGCTCAGGTCACAATCCCACGGTCATGAGTTCGAGCCCCGTTATTGGGCTCCGTGCCGACAGAGTGGAGCCCACTTCAGATCCTCTGTCTCCCTCTCTCTCTGCCCCTCCCTAGCTTGTTTTCTCCCTATTTCATAAACAAATAAACATCAAAAAAATATTAGCCACATCTGAGTACTGCTAGTATAGTCATTTATTTAATATTTTCTCTAAAATAAGCAGATTCACCTGTGAAAAATGCTTTCACCTCAGGAACATTTTTGAGATCAAACAGTGTATGTGTTAGACACATCCCCTCCCCCACGACATGTCAAATAAATAAATAGCTATACAAATAGAAAAACAAAGTTAGTCCATGTAACACCTAAAATCATTTTGCTTACCACCAGCATACATTTACCACGCTTGGGGAAACAGTACTCTCTGTATAGTGCCCGCAGATGGTCCCCACCGCCAACAGGCAAGGCTTTATCCTTCTCCAATGTAAAGCAGGCAGGACTTTAGAATGCCTGCCTGGCCCGGAATACCTTTCCTGAGCCTGCCTCCCTCGTGCCTTCCTCTTAGGGCTAGGGCCCAGGCCCTTATTAGTTTTCCCCTTTCAGGGGCCAGCCCCAGCCAAGGTTCCAGTTTGAGAGTTTGGGAAGGAACACAGGGCCCTTATTCTCAATCAAGTGCTCCTTCCCTCGAGCTATTTCCCCTGCTGAGAATTCCACACTAGACCTCACTTACCTCGGACAGTGCCCTCAGTGGAGTGGAACTTCTTCAGCCTTGG
This sequence comes from Herpailurus yagouaroundi, assembly GCF_014898765.1. Lineage (NCBI taxonomy): Eukaryota > Metazoa > Chordata > Mammalia > Carnivora > Felidae > Herpailurus > Herpailurus yagouaroundi. Next base: position 6,989,277 of record NW_024420499.1, on the reverse strand, counting down.
CCCCAGGGGCTGCATCGATGGAGTGCCCCAAGCCCACATCAGTAGCCTGCCAGTGTGGCCTGGTGGTCACACACGCCCCAGCAACCTCTGGCTGGGAGCTGGGGACACGTGGTGCCCCTAGCTCGGAAGCCAGCCACCGGCCCTCTGCTCCTCGGGTGGTCGTTGGGAGATAGAAGGAGGCCCGGAGCAGGGACACGAAAGGAGGGGCCAAAGCCTGCTGCGGGCCAGAAAGATGTGCGCCCATATTGGCTAAACCCCAGGACTTTCTAACAATCAGGGCTGAGATTCCTTCAAGCCCAGGCAGGGTGTCGACCCCTTGGGGATGCTTTACTAGAGATTCCTGTTTCCGCTGGAGTGTTACAACTTTTGTTGTTGTTATTAAACAGATAATAATCCCCCCCCCCCCGGCCCCGGCCCTCACCACCCCTACACCCAATCTAACCTGGACACTCTCAGGGTCTCTGGATACAAAGCCCTTAGAGCAGCAAAACTGCTCCTAGGCTGGAAGCCCCGCCCACTCGGCTCCTGGCTCCTGGGGGCTCCCAGGGGCGCCCAGAGCCTCTTAACTTCCACCACCCAAGGGGAGACGCCTTCCAGTTCAGGGGAGCTGAGTTTGAAAACCCTGTGGTGAGGAAAAGCAAGCCAGGTGAGGACCCAAACCCTACAACTTGAAAGGATACCAGTAGATTCTTATTTGTGACCTTGTTTCTTTGGAGGTGTTAATTAACCTCTACTTGGTCTGGGCGTGGCACAATCTACCTCCCCTCTTTCTTTCTGTCCTCTAAACTCTCTCCTCCTCCCCGTCCCTCCCTCAAATTCACCTTCTACCCTCTACCTGGCCTCTCCTCCTTTCTCCTCAGACCTCTCCTCCCTTTCTTCCTCTCTCCTTTCAGCAGCCCCTAAGGTACCAAGGAAGACCATAGAGCCTATAGTGCAGCACTGTTTCTTGTAGGAATTCCAATATCCCTTCTGATCTCAGGGATCTATGACTGATTGAGTGGCAAGAAATGATTGTTGAAGGTACTGAGCCAAGAAGAATGAGGGCTAATAGCAAGGGAGCAGGGCGTGTGGTGGTGAGGATGAGGGCACTAGGGTAGTGAGCAGGTGTCTGGACAGGTGTGTGTGTGGGGGGGGGTGTTTCTCTTCTACTCAATCTCCCCATTGCAGCTTCCCAGCAGTGGAGATGCTGGTGGGGACATGGTTGGCAGAGGACATCAGAGATGACCTGCCACATAGGGAGCCCTGCGCTCTCATGCCTGGCCTTGCTAGGAGCTCTCTGGTTAGTGAGATGTCACCTACTATGACTTATAGACTCTCACCACACAACTCGGGGAGGGATGACCAACTTTGAAAGACTCTGAATGCAGTGCAATGTACCAAACACTAACACTCACCAAGCAGATTGGTTTTATGGTAGCTCATCTGTGCATTAGTGGGGGGGAGAGTAGCTATATATAATGTTTGTCAAATTCTCAAAGGGCCCTGCCTGAGTCATGCAGCTGTAGGTCTGGTGAAATTGGGGGATTTACCAAGAAAGCAGGTTTCTAAGACAAGGGGTCATTCTAGTCTCTCTTCTTAGCTTTTTTTTAGATCTAGATGTGAACATCCAAGACATGAAAATACCCCTGATTCAATTGAGAATCTTCACAAAGACACACACGAAGAACTAGAAAAATGCATTCTGGATTGAGTACCTGAGTTTTGGGACTTAAGGGACCACTGGGAGACATTTAGCAGAGAGGCTTGTTAGCAACCATACATTGACCACACCCCCTAACATCCTAGTTCTCCTTACTAACTCATTCCAAGCCCATCATCCTTTGAGTTTTGAAAATCAACCCTAATGTTCTACTAATCTGGACTCCCTCTTAAGGTCATGACTCTTTACACATTTACCACATTCCCCTTCCCTCTTCTTGTTTCTGTGAACTCCTTCTACCCAACCACACCATTCTAACATTCAGGCGTCCAATGACTTAGTCAAGTGCCTGTACATCCCATCCACGCACATCAGGAGTTTAGAGGCGTTTTCCTGAATATCTGAGTGGAAGAAGCTCTCCCCTCCCCCATTTTGTCAGTAGGGAAAGCAGCAGCCCACAGGAGGGCAGGGAGTTACTTACTCAAGCTCAAGCATCAGACTGGTGGCAAAGTCGGGACTGGAACCCAGATCTTCTGGATCTAAATCTGACCCACTTTCCACCACCTCGAGCTGTAGCTCCTCCAGGAACTGTGCCTCCTCCACGAGTTCAGGGTCCTCCCCAAGCTGGGGCTCCTCCATGAGCTGGGGCTCCTCTAGCCTTTCCCCTTTCATCTCACTGCTGCCCAGGAAAGCCTCAATTGCCTGGCAGGGGTTGGTTCCCTTTCTCTGTCTCTGTCTCTCTCCCCTCACTCCCTCCCTTCCTTCCTCCCTCTCTCCCCTTCTCCTTCCGTGTCTCTCTCAATTGCTCTCTCCTTCTCTATCTCCCTCTGTCACTGCTGGGCTAGGGTGGGAGCAACTGGAAGCTCTTTCCCAGCTCAAAAGAAAAGTGCTCTGGGAGCCTCAGGGCCAGCCTGAGCTGGCTGGGCTGTGGAGGCAGGAGGAAGTTCCTGGCCCTGAGTGCCTTGGGGGCTCCTAGGCTCTGAGGGAAGGCTGGAGCTCCTGGGGTGAGCCCTGCCCTCTGGATCTTCTGCCGAAGGCCGGGCCAGCTTCCTAAACTAACTCCCAGACTGAAGGGGAGGGCCGGATCCTCCGGGGGGAGCCCAGACGGCGGCTCTGCCAGCCAGCGGCTCTGCCAGCCAGCCCCTGTGGTGGAACTTTGAAAAAGACCAATGTTTCAGCAACTGATTTCTTTTTCAACATGAACAGCAGGCCTTTCTGTCCCCCTCGCATGACTGTGGCTGTGGCAAGCAGCCCCAACCTGAGCAGAAGCAGGATTCCAGGGCTGGGGCTCCATAACACCCAAACCACTGGTCAATTCTATTAAATAAAATCAAATAAAAAAACACCGTTTTTGGCATCAGGTGGACCCAAAGCTGGTCTCCTGGCATGGAGATGTTGTGTAACTACTGGGATGGGATGTGCACAGCCGTCTAGAGACGAGAAGTCGGAAGACCATTGGGTCAGAGAATCAGGAGACATGGTTTCTCTTTTCAGCTGGTCACTAATTGGCTGTTTGTTTTGGGGCAGGTACGCAGCCTATTCTGGGCCTCAGTTTTCTCATCTGTAATGGGAGGGGATCAGACTAAATGGCTGCGAAAGCCCTACTAGTTTTGAGCCTCTGAATCTGTGTCTAAGATGTATGTGGAGGCAGAAGGTGCTGGCCCCCAACTCTGGGAAGGGGGAGGCTCAAGGTCTTGAAGAGGTAGTCCATCCCCATCTTCACTGCCCTCTGAAACCCTTTTTCATTTGTTATCAATGCCAGTAGAGTGCTCTCATGCTTCTGTGGGTTTTGATCTCTGGTAAAAATCTCAAAAGCTTGCCCTGCGTACCGCCACCCTCCCAGGAAGGAAGAAAGCCAAAAGCCTTCTCAGTCATTTATACCTGAGTGTGAATGAAGAAGGTTCGGAGAACAAGCCTTGACAGGGAGAAAGCTTGCCAGACTGGGTTGCAGGTGTTACCTGGCTCTGGGCAGGAGAGGGTGTGTGATTGATGGAGTGAGGGGAGGGGTCAGTGAGTGGACTGGTGAGAGAGGAAGGCAAATCAGAGAAGGTTTTGTTCTGGTTGCACAGAAGATTTGCCTAATGTAATGAACTGAATGCTTCCTGGGAGCACCCTCTCACTTAACCTTTCCAACCACACTCCCCCATTCTTTAGATGAGGAAACTGAGGTCCAGGGAAGTCACTTGCCAAAGTTGCAGAATCTGTCAATGGTAGTTTATCAGATGTGAAGCCCCTGTGCTTCATGAGCACGCGGTGGCTAATGTCGTTCTCTGCTTCTTGGTGGCCCCTTCAGGGTCTTTCGAGGGTGGAGAATCCCATCCCAGCTCCCCTACAATGGCCAGCACCTCCCACTGTTTTGGTAGAGGGACAGGGAAAAGCAGAGTAGGATCCTGATTCTCTAGGATCCTGACTCCCCAGGACTCAACAGCCCTGGGTATGCCTCGCAGCTACTACTAGAATAGGATATAATATGTCTCCTACGTTTGAATAGGAGAGTAAAAACACAGCATTTTGGAGACATGGCCATTTCTGGGGGCCAATTTCAAGTATAGTTTTCAGTGTGTTAATTCTTTATTTGCTTCACTGACCTTCATCCTGTTTATCTGGCAAGTGAGCTCTTCGAAGTCTTCCTGATCCTGATTTTCGGCTGATAGACTATTACAGCCTTTAGAGAATCACTCTGCCTAAATCAAGACTGCTTGATCTTGGCAATGAGAAAATGTCCTTGGGGTTTGCCTCTATATGAAGGCTTCAGTGAGCAAGAGGAACTTCAAAATCCACGTCTTAGGGCATCGTAGTGACTGGGTTCATTTTGCCTTTCCTCGCTAATGATTTGGGGCAAGAATTGCTCATAGAGAGGTACATGCAGTGTTCAAAGTTTTAACAAGGTGACTTCTTTTTGCAGACTTTCTAATCCTAGAGGAAGCCCCCTTAGCTTGTGTTCTTGTGGCTTCCTGCACCTTTCCTTCATTATGATCAATTGTATGATACATTTATTTGTGTAATTATTATTTAATGTCTGTCTCTACCACTAGATTGTAAGTTTCCTGCCACAAGGATTCTGCCTGGTTTGTTGGCTGCCACTGTGTCCCTTGTGTCTAATCTTTGTGTGTGAGGAAGAAGAAATCCTCTTCTTCCACCTGGGGTGGGCAGTCTTATACCAATGCTCCCAGCACAGGGGTGCTCCCCAAAACTGTAAGATGGTGGAAAATGGGTGCCCCTCCCACAGAAGCTAATTTGGCTAAGAGATGAGAAGGAGGCATGGGGAAAGGTGCCCTAACCGCTCTTGAGTCCATACCCCCACACCATTCCAGGCCCGGGAGGTATGTGCTAGGTTTAATGACTGGCCTCCAATGGAAATTTAGTAGACATTTTTATTATGAAAGTATTTTCATGCCAACACTTTCTTTCATATGCCACACATGCACTTTGCTTTTCCTTATGAGTACCTGCTTCTGACTCCTTTGCCTGTCTGTCCCCTTCTGTCCATGGTCCTTATAAACCAGCTCCTCTTACACCTTTACCCAGTTCTTTATGTCTACCATCACCACCTTCCCCACATTTACAAAGTATTATAACATCCCATGGTATTTTCATTTAGCTTCTCTGAATGCTTGTAGTCAGGAAGTTCTTCCTATTATCTAATCTCAATTCTTCATGCTACAGTAGAGGCCTGTTTCCTCTTGTTCTGTTCTTAGTGTAGCTTGGAAGCAGCTAGTCACCATCTCTGAGTTGTCACTTTTCTTATATTTGAAGATCAACCACTCTTCTCTCTCTTCACCACCCTCCCCTCCACCCTCAAACTCCTCTTAGATCAATCATCTTAGTTCCTATAGCTCCGCCCCACTGCTCCTTGAAGTCCCCAGTTTACCTCCCATTGGCTAAATAAGTCTCATTGGCCTTATCTGGACCCTTCAAAATTAGATTCCCTTGGATCGTGCCAAGCTCTCGACTGTTACCTGCCTTGACATTATGGTGGGACCACCTCTCTCCAGTGAAAGCTCCTTGGAGCCCCTTGATCAATGTCTTTGCCCCTCTCCAAGGTGTAGCCCCCCTTCCCCTCTGTTTTCAAGTTGTTTTTCAGCCTGGACAAATATCTGACATTTGCAGCCCAGAAAATTTACACCTCAGACTCCAGAAAGGAGTACAGCCTGAAGCTCTGTGCCCCACTGCCTCTGTACAATGAGGAGCATTCATAACTCAGAAGGAAGCCCACAAAGAGAAAAGAAAACCCAGATGACCCTCCCCTTTCTCTTTTCTTTATAGTAAATAATTTACAAAACCAAATTTTCCTCCCCACAGGCTATACTCACTTTATCACCGGTCCCCAGGGCCAGCCTTTACACATTTCCATACTGTCATGGACTATTTTTAGCAAAGGATGACATTAAGTACTAGTTGCCCCGTGTGCTTCAAACTCATCTCTTCCTCTTGTCAGAATATTAGTCCTCCTCTTTTGGACCTGCCAGCTACTCATGGCCTAGAGATATAGCCAAGGGTGTGAGCAGCTACCTAGTGGTATGACTTCAGTGGGTCTTTACTAAGTCCTCTGTTTTAAAATGTCTCATTTGGGGGCACCTGGGTGGCTCAGTCAGTTAAGCATCCGACTTCGGCTCAGGTAATGATCACAGTCTGTGAGTTTGAGCCCCGTGTCGGGCTCTGTGCTGACAGCTCGGAGCCTGGAGCCTGCTTCAGATTCTGTGTCTCCCTCTCTTTCTGCCCCTCCTCTGTTCATGATCTGTCTCTCTCTGTCTCAAAAATAAATACACATTTAAAAAAAATTTAAATTAAAAAATAAATAAATAAAAATGTCTCATTTGGCCCGGGTCTGCTCATTAGAATTAGACTGGGTCTGATGATTTCAGTATTAGAGATTCATTTCTTTAACTCAATATCACTTCCTCAGGAAGCCTTGTCTCTCCCTTGTTATATTCTCTGTCAAAAGCTCGTTCCTTTTCCCTCTTGGCACTTACTTAGTTTGTAAATACACATCCATTAATGTGTTTGGTTGTTGTCTAGCTCTCCTACTCTGCTGATTATTCTATGATGGCTGTGACCATGTCTCTTGTTGTGAGTTTCCCATTCTATTCCCAGCGCTTAACAGTGAGCCTGGCACATGGAAGGTGTGCAGAAAATACTTGTTGCTGACCAAACATGATCATAAATTTAAATGTGAGTTCTCCAGGGCACTGGTGGGAAAGGGTGTGAGCATGAGTGCCCAGCATACTAGTTGGGGGAGAGGGTCCCAGAAAGCAAGGGCAGAGTGCTGACCATAAGTAGCACTCTCCTTCCCCAGGTGACTTGAAGCTGGTTCCCTTTGCTATCCCTTTCCTATCAGCTTGAGGCTTCCCTCCTTCCTCAGCTTTACCCCAGGGCCTTCTTTGGTAGGGCATCCGGGAAAGAAGGATTTGACCAAGGTGCATATAAGGCTAAAACTAGCAACTTTTTAAGGCTAGCAACTTTTTTCCAAAGACACTTGGGAAAACTATGTATATATTCTCATGGCAGCACCTTGACATGTCCCTGGTTCTGTTACCCACCTCAGAAGGGGCTTGGTGGAGATCAAGGCCGGGGGTGCTGAGATATGAAGCCACCCCCCCCCCCCGGGTCCTCTGGTGCTCACCTTCGACTGTACTCCCAAGCTCAACCCACCTGGTCCCAGTGAGCTTTCTTCAGGCCCTAGAGGCCCTAACCTACCAGGGCTAGCCCAGGTCCCTGAGGAGAGGGTGCTAGGGACCAGCTCACCTAGAGTCAAGGGGAGCAAGGAGAGGAGGGCCAGAATTGGCCTTCCTCTAGTTCCTGAAGCTTGGAGACTCTGGGTTTCAGTCTAGGAAGAATGGAAAGTGTTCTTGGCTGCTGTCCCCACTCCAGGCCAGCCCCTTCCTACCCACGATCCCCACTGGACTGGCAAGGCTCCCCTCCCCGTCCCAACCAGGGAGCACTGTAGCTGCTTCCCATCATGCCAAAGCCAAACCATTCTTAAGGCCCTGTTGGAAGCCACCGCCATAAAGAGACTCTCCCTTCCTAGTTTGCTTTGGCACCACCCAAGTTCCAGACCTGCAGAACCAGGGTGCAGCAAGTTTAAGGCCTTTCCGTCAAGGAGCAGGAGTCCCTGCTGGGCCTGAGTTGCTCTAGTGGAACTGCTTTGTTCCCCTGAAGGCCTTCGGGACAGCTACTCTACTCCTCTACTCTTAGCTCCCCAGGCTCCATCCTAGCCTTTTCCTCCTTCCAGCTCTTCTTCAGTGCTAGTCAGGGTAAGCACTCAATAAATCCACAGTGGGTGCTCGGTAAAAGTGGGCCCTTGGTCAGTAAATGATGAACTGATTGACTGAGATGCTTGGTCACTCAGTCCAAGGCCAAATGAGGTGCTGCCATCATTCATTTCTCTGTGTACCTGGGCCGGCCAAGTATGTTGCCTTAAAACAGAGAGGGGCTTTTCTTATTCTTTCCTTGTTGTTGTTTTTGTGTTTGTTATGTTTTGTTTTGTTTGGCTTTGCTTTTACTGCAATGGACTCTAAACTGGAAGGGCAGGGTGATAGGGACAAGCAAAGGGCTCAAAGCCTGGGAGGGCTCTCAAGAAAAGGAAATTCTGCACCTCAACCTCACACTCCCCAACATTGACTAGATTCTGGCTGTGATCTGGGAAACTTCAGGGAGCTCTCCTGAGCCCTGAGATGATGGTCTTGAGTTTGTCTGAGGATTCATGAATCTGAGCTTTGGATACAACATGTCTACTGGTAATTCCCACACCACTTTTCTTTTTACATTGTTTCCCCATTTCTTCCTCTTTTTCTCTAACCAGAGAGCAGTGTCCCCAACTACTCTCAGCCTGTGAGCCACTTACCGGCTGGCAGCACAGTGGGGCAGACTCAGGCAAAGACTGGGGAAGAGCAGAAGAGGAACTACTGGTTTAGTCACAAACTTTGAGCCAATGGAATATTAGATTGATTGGGCTATTCTGTGTTGTAGATAGTCAAATGAGCTTATTAAAGAAATATGTCAGCGAATCTGGTAAGCCTGATTTTGCTGGGGGCTCAATTGCAGCAAGCTTGTAATGTAATTTTCTGAATAGACCAGGAAGAAAGCTAAGAATCATTGTGAATTCAGGCCAGCCTGGGGACTCTAAGGCTTCACTAAGAATATACTGGGAATTGGCCTTCTTTTAAACAGCTCCTCCAGCTTGTACTAAAAACCCTTTTCTGCATGGGGTCCCAGAGCAGTCCCTGAACCAACAAGCAGATACAAAAGGAAGAGGGACTTCTAAGACCTGTTCTGGGGCCCCTCCAGATGCACCAGGCTGTCTCTTAAGCAGCATAGGATCAGGTAATAGAAGAAGTCGCCCTCCCTGCCCCCATCCTGCCCCCGCCGCTGAATGCCCCAAACCACACTAAACCCACAGCAGCTCACCTGCCTGCTTACATTTGCTGCTGAGTGTGGGGACTCAGGCTGGATCACCTTTGCAACCTGATTGCCTCTGAGAAGACTGCTTGCCTGACACTACAGGGAGAGTAGGCTTTTCCCCTGGAAATATGATTGAGCTCTGTAGACCCCCAGCAGGCTTCTGAATGCCTGGCCTCAGGGAAGCCTGCCACTGAACAAGCAGAAGTTTGATGCCTCAGTAACCTGGTTCTGTTACATAAGGCACTATGGGAGATATGAGTCAGGGCCCTCAGGCTGGCCTAGGCCCAACCTAGTCTGGGAGTGAGGCTACGCAAGGTGAGGGAGGGCGGTCGAGGGGTGGTGTGTATATGTGGAGGAAGCCAGCAAGGAGCCACTGAAACCACTTCTCATCACTTCTCACCCCCTTCTTCCTCAGGGATAGCAGGCGTGGCCAATCAATGGCCTAGACAGCTCTGACAGAAATCCTGGCCAGACCCCTAAGCTGTGAGCAGCTGCTCTACATCTCCCCTGAAGAGAAGACAAGAGGAAGTGGGTTGAATACCCAAGCCTATTTTGTGAGTAAATTCTTCCTTCGAGGAAGGATGAGGAAGGTCCCTGTGGGGCTTTGATCACAGGCAGGGCCCTGATTTTAAGCTGGGCCTATTTGAGGAAAGCGGCTCCCAGGAGAGGAAGGCTGATAGCGTAGCCTGGGGCATCACTGACCAAGCCTGCTTCCAGCTCTTGTTTCTCCTTGGGCTAGTGTCTGCACCATGGGAAGCTTCCCATTCGGTCTCCTGTACTGGATGGCTAGGATCTCACACCTGTTCCCAAAAGGGCAATAGTTACTTTAAGGCAGGGATCTCCAGCTAGAAGGTACAAGTGAATTCGACTTGCCCACTGATAAGATTCCCTGCTGCTTGGATTAGCATTTGGAAAAGTCTGCTTTCTACTCTCACAGACCCCTGTCTTATGCCCACTCCGACTCCTTAGCCCAGATGAATTTCGGCACGGTCGATAGGGGCCTCCATAAGCCCCTGCCAAGACTCCTCATCAAACCTTTTTTTGAGGCTAAGATCTAGCCTTCTGGACTTCATGAGGCTTCCATTAGCCCACAGGGTTCTATGGAGGGCCTGCTCTGCCAAAAGCTGTGGTCTTACAGAAAAGCCCTAATCCTTGTCCCATTATTGCAGGCACTGGGATGGCACAGCATGTCCTGGGCCGTTACTGTGGCTTCATCTAAAAGGGAAATTTTGCCTTTTTGACCCCTGTGGTCCTGGAATGCCTTCCCTTGAGCGCACTGAGTACACAGAGTGCCCCACCAAATGTGTCCAAGCTTTAGTCCCACTTGGCACGTTGGCTTCTCTGGAGCTCAAGAGTCTATTTTGCACGAGACCGACCAATTTATTATGTAAACTCAGCCACCCATGACAAATTATGGCTTTGTAGTTATCTTGAGAGATGCCTTAAATAAGAGGAGAAAGTTCAGGTAGGAGCAGCATCGCGATGAGCAAACACAGTTCAACGGCCACCGCCAGGTGCAGACAAGGCTGGCCTCACTCCTCTCACCTGGCCCCACAAGGTCGGGGGCAAGTACTGGCCAGACACATCCATCTCCATTTATCCAGACTCCCTGGCCTTCAGGACCTGTTCTGGAAAGGAACCAACACTCTACCTGGAATCAAGAGCTTGTTAGTTTATCTGGATGTGCAAATATAAGCAGGAGTATTAACCTTGCTTCCTCTTCCTCTTCTCTTCAGGCAGGGAGGAAAAATAAGGTCACCCTGGAAGAGTTATATTCTGAGGGGTGGGCTCACTCACATGGGTCCATTCCTGGCAAACTGGAGGCGTAGGTGAAATTCGTGCTCTGTTCTTACCATTTGTCTTTATGAGCACAAACCTTCCACCTTCACCTCTTCAGCTCTCATGCTACCCAGAGCCCTGGGCTGCAGCAAACCTTCTGTGGACTCCAGCCTTGTCTCCCTACCTCTCTTCTCCAAACTTGGCTTTCCCATGCTTCATTCCCATAGAGCCTTCCTTCCAGTCAGTTGCCTCCCTCAAAGAAGGTCTGGTAAATAAATCCACACAAAGAAGTCAATGATAATTAATGATGTCACATGTGACTCTTTTAAAAGGTATGGTAGACCCTGGCCATTTATGAAAGGGACACACTAATTCATGAGCATCCTGAGACCATATCATTTTCCCTATAAAGCTTCTATGTCTATCACTTCATTAAACTTTTTTTTAAAGAATTTTTTTTATTTTTGTTAATATGGAAGAAATGTTAACAGTAAAACTGGTGAACCTAGGGTACATTTACTGAATTACTGGAGGCTTTTTTCATTTTATTTTCTTGCTAAATACACTTAAATTAAGCTTTACTGAGGGATAATAAAGTACAAGGGTTACTTTGAAGTGATGCTCTAACCCATTTTGTTTGCTAATGTATGTGGAAATAGCTTAGTCGGCCCTGGTGCTATAATAAAATATTGTAGACTGGGTGGCCTCAACCATAGGCAGTGATTTCTCATAGTTAAAAGTTGGAGGTCCAAATTCAAGATACTAGCCAGCTGGATCCTGGTGAGAGCTCTCTTCTGCTGATAGCCACTTTTTCACTGTGTCTTCATCTAGTCAAGAGAGAACTGTGGAGTCTCTTCCTTTCCTTAGAAGGACCTTGATGCCATTGGGAGAGCCCCACTCTCATGAAGCCACTTTTAGCTAAACCTATCTCACAGAGGCCACATCTCCAACCACTGTCACATTGGGAGTTAAATTTGGGAGGACACAATACAGGCCATAGCAGTCAGGTCTCAAATTGTTAGTCTTCTGTAATTCATTTTGTGCTTATAGGCTAGAATACAGAAAAAAGAAAAAACTTGAACTTTTCCATACTCCTTTCTTTAGAAAGGATAAGAAGCTGATGAAGCCTTGCCCACTTTTCTCTTTCCTTTTTTTCTTTTTTTTTTTCTGGATGTCCATTTGGTGACAGGATTTGGACATGAGTACGTATCGGCCAGAGGACTCATCAAGGTGGGAAATGGCTGTGTTTTTCTTTTTCTTTTTTTTTACTTTTCTTTTTTTATTTCTTTAATTTCATTTTTTATTTTTTTTAAATTTACATCCAAATTAGTTAGCATATAGTGCAACAATGATTTCAGGAGTAGATTCCTTAGTGCCCCTTACCCATTTATCCCATAGCCCCTCCCACAACCCCTCCTGTAACCCTCAGTCTGTTCTCCATATTTATGAGTCTCTTCTGTTTTGTCCCCCTCCCTGTTTTTATATTATTTTTGTTTCCCTTCCTTTATGTTCATCTGTTTTGTCTCTTAAAGTACTCATATGAGTGAAGTCATATGATTTTTGTCTTTCTCTGACTAATTTCACTTAGCATAATACCCTCCAGTTCCATCCACATAGTTGCAAATGGCAAGATTTCATTCTTTTTGATTGCCGAGTAATACTCCATTGTGCATATATATATATATATATATATATATATACACACACACACAATATACAATATATACAGTATACAATATATATGTGTATATATATTATATATATTACTAATAATATTATATATTACTAATTACTAATTATATTACTAATTATATATTAATTACTAATTAATTAGTATTAATTACTAATTATATATTACTAATTACTAATTAGTAATACTATATATTACTAATAGTATTATATATTATATATATATTATTATAAAAAGAAGATATATCCACATCTTCTTTATCCATTCATCCATCGATGGACATTTGGGCTCTTTCCATACTTTGGCTATTGTTGATAGTGTGCTATTAACATGGGGGTGCATGTGTCCCTTTGAAACAGCACACCTGTATCCCTTGGATAAATGCCTAGTAGTGCAATTGCTGGGTCACAGGGTAGTTCTATTTTTAGTTTTTTGAGAAACTTCCATACTGTTTTCCAGAGTGGCTGCACCAGCTTGCATTCCCAACTTCATTAAACTTTTTAGCTTTCTTTTCATGGTGTTCACTAGCAGCTGACTCAGGAAGGGGGTGCTGTCCCCAAAGAAACAGATGTTTCCTCATTTCATAGAATCACTACATTTGTCTGGACTCTGAGGAGAGGACCTGGGCAATCCCACTTCTATGTGTCTAGACCCCAAAGAATTGAAAAAAAAGGGACTTAAAAAGATACCCATAAGGGCACCTGGATGGGTCAGTCGGTTAAGCTTCTGACTCTTCATTTCGGCTCAGGTCATGATCTCACTGTCATGAGATCAAGTCCTGTGTCAGGCTCTGTGCTGGGCGTGGAACTTGCTTAAGATTCTCTCTCTCCCTCTCTCTCTCTGCCCCTCCCCTGTGTGTGTATACTCTCTCTCTAAAAAAAAAAAAAAAAAAAAAAAAAAAAAATACCTGCCTACCCATGTTACTAGCAGCATATTTCACCATAGCCAACAGGTGGAGGCAATCCAAATGTCTGTGGACAGATGAATGGTTAAACGAAATGTAGTTTACCCACACAATGGAATATTATTCAGTAATTAAGAAGGAATGAAGTACTGTTACATGCCACCACATGGGTGAACCTTGAAAACATCATGCTAAGTGAAAGAAGCTGGACACAAAAAGCCACATGTTGTATGAGTCCACTTATGTAAAATATCTAGAGCAGGCAAATTCATAGAGACAGAAAGTAGAATAGAAGTGACCAGGGGCTGAGGGGAGGAGAGAATGGGGAGTTATTGTTTAATAGGTATGGAGTTTCTGTTTGGGATGATCACAAAATTCAGGAAATGGATAGCAGTGATGGTTGCACAACATTGTGAATGCCTTTAATGCCACTGAATTGTATACTTAAAAATGGTTCTAATGTCACTGAATTGTATACTTAAAAATGCTTAAAATGGCAAATGTTATGTTACATACATCTTACTGTAATATATGTATATACTACTTATATACTTTATATACATACATAAAATGCACACACATCATATATACATATGACATATGCATGTCATATACATACACCGGCGAAAGCCTCTTAGCACATGGAATTCACATCTGTGCCTCAAGAAAAAGACAATTACTTACATGTTGAGATTCTCATGAGGCATCCAAACTATAAATGTTAAGTTTGCAAATGCATTTGCATTTTTAACAGGGAATGTGCCTTAATCCAATAGTGCCTATTCTTTGTCAGACCACTAGGCACTCAGGAAATAGTTATTTTAAATAACCTTGGGCTAGGGAAGGACTTTCGAAGCTTGATACCAAAGGCAAAAAATCACAAAAGGCAAAGAATGACAGGCTTAACCACAGGGAAACCCAAAACCTCTCCATAGCAAAAAAAAAAAATAAAAATAAAATAAAATAAAAAAACAAAACAAAACAAAACAAAAAACCCACCAAAAACAAAAAACCTCCATCCTCGAAATCAAATGGCAAATTAGTTGACAAAGGGTTACAATCTCTAATTCAGGGTTTCTCACGGTGTCGTTCTGCATACCACTGGTGCTACGGGAGAGGGGTTCGGTTTTAGATGGTACACAGTCATAGAACTGAATTTTAGAGTATGAATTTGGACATGACAGCAGACAGGCAGGGGAGTCATTTTGCCCCTCAAATCACACCATGTCAGTGGCTACGCCCTCAGAAGTCAAATCCAGGAATATACACTTATGAAATCATTAGTTCTAAGACCTACCTAGAGAAGCACAAATAATTTTTATGCAAATTTTTCTTGAAAACCTGCTCTCTGAATCTCCATCTTTCCCCTTACTGCTATATATTAACTCAATAGGGAAAGTGAAATGAATTAGCACACACAAAGCCATTCAAAATTTTTGCTCTTTATTACTTTCTAAGCATCTGAGTGTGGGAACTAGTTGTTGCCAGGTAGAAGCTTAAAGGTAGACTCCTAGGACTTTTAGAGCTGGAAGCAAACTCAGATTCAGAGTGTCTCAGACCACACTGGGCAAGTGTACTTGGGTACCAAAGGCAGAACAGCTGATTAAGAAGTTTTGAATAAATTCTTAGAAATAATATTTCAGGTTATAACAACAGCAATAACAGACTATGGCAAAAGGTCTCACACCAGCTTGCCACACCTTACCAATCAGTTAAGGCCCCTTGAATTTCAACTTTGCAGGGTTTTTTTCATAGGCTACATTTATTTTATTTTGTTTTATTTACAATTTTTTTAAATGTTTGTTTATTTTTGAGAGAGAGAGACACACACACACAGAGTATGAGCAGGGGAGGGGCAAAGAGAGAGGGAGACACAGAATCCTAAGCAGGTTCAGGCTCCAAACTGTCAGCACAGAGCCCAACTCGGGACTTGAACTCATGAACTGTGAGATCATGACCTGAGCCGAAGTCAGATGCTCAACTTACTGAGCCACCCAGGCGCCCCTATTTACATTTTTTTTACTTACATTTTTTTAAAGTAGGCTCCACACCCAACAACGTAAGGCTTGAATGCATAACCCTGAGATCAAGAGTCACCTCTATGGATTGAGCCAGCCAGGCGTCCCTCATAGGCTATATTTAAATTGGAAATTTTAGCTGCTTATCCAGTATGTTCTATCTGCCTCCTTAGTTCTCCAGTCTTAGAAGCATATTCAAATGGTAAGGCAGAGTCCCTTAATAAAAGGGTGACCGACCATCCCAGTTTCCCTGGGACTATCCCAGTTTGAGCGTTGAAAGTCTTGTTTCCTCACATTGGAGGGTTTGTCACCCTACCTAGTAAGGACATTTTAACCACTTGATTAGTTTCTGGGCTAATATTTACCTCTGCTTAACAATTCTTTCTTTGCAGACAATTCTTTAGTGTCTGATTGATCTTAGGTGGAGTTTTGGCTTTGCTCTTTGTTGTGAGGCATCAGGCAAGTTACTTAATTTTCCCAACCCTCAATTTCCTTTATTAAAAATCAAGAAGGGCGATAACAGTACCCATTTCATTGGGTTGGTGTAAGTATCAAATGAGATTAGTATATATTGTTGTAAACGTTCCATCAATGTTAGCTATTAATCTATTATAATTGTTAGTTACCTAACACAAGATTGAAGGGATGGTATTTAAAACACATCTTCCCTCACTCAATATTTTTTTTTCAAGTTTGTTTATTTATCTTGAGAGAGACAGAGACAGCACGAGTCAGGGAGGGGCAGAGAGAGAGGGAGACAGAGAATCCCAAGCAGGCTCTGCTCTGCCAGCACAGAGCCTGACCCGGCGCTCAAACTCACGTACCATGAGATCATGACCTGAGTTGAAATTCAGTCAGATACTGGGCGCCTGGGTGGCGCAGTCGGTTAAGCGTCCGACTTCAGCCAGGTCACGATCTCGCGGTCCGTGAGTTCGAGCCCCGCGTCGGGCTCTGGGCTGATGGCTCAGAGCCTGGAGCCTGTTTCCGATTCTGTGTCTCCCTCTCTCTCTGCCCCTCCCCCGTTCATGCTCTGTCTCTCTCTGTCCCAAAAATAAATAAACGTTGAAAAAAAAAATTAAAAAAAAAAAAAAAGAAATTCAGTCAGATACTTAACCAACTGAGCCATCCAGGCACCCCCCCCCCAATATTTTAGAGGCAACTTCACATACCAACAAGCTGCATGCCTGTTACCACTCATTTGTAGGTATATACACAGCACGGCCCACTGGAACTACCAGGCTATGAGAGTTAATGCATGTGGCTCAAACAACAACAGAAATCCCACTTAAATATTAGTATTTTTCCAAAGACTAGGTTAAAATTGTAAAATCTTTACATAAGACCACACCAATAATTAAGCAGTCATCTGACAAAAAAACAACAGCAACATAACACAACGGTTATGGGCACTGGCTGTATAACAGGAAGCCAAGGGAAAACCAAGTGAGTGTAAAACGCATCCCTGCCCTCATATTGCTTACACCCTTGTGTTCCAAGGACACCAAGAGCTAAGCCCAGGAGCCAGGGACAGATCAAAGCAGACAAACCAGATAGAAATGAAGAATGTACCCTGCCCTTCCTCCCTAGAATATAGGGGCCCTTGCAGCAGGAGAGTAGGCTGCAGAAGAGGCAGGAGAGTCTCTCTCCCAGGAGAAGAGGCAGGCTTGAAAGTAGACAAATTAAAAGAAAAAGGACACCCAAGCAGGAATTTGAGATATCAAATCATTAAATGGAATAGAAGTAAAAATGATGGCACTTGAAACATTAAATCATTAAATGGAACAGAAGTAAAAAGTATGGCTGAGTTTTGAAGACAGAAACCCTGGAATAAATGAAGTAAGAAAAGACAAAATTTTCACTTTGGAGAAGGCTGGCCAGCTCAGATACGGGAGAAGTCCCATGACCGACAATAATGGTCTCCTACTCTGCTAAGGAGCATGTCATTCTGGGCAAAAGCTAAACCAAACTCAGAATCTCCAATTTCTGAGGTCCCAGGAAAGGTCAAGGAAAATGAGATAATGCTTTGTCCTGCTGGAACTATAGGGCTATTACCACAGGACCAGGTCACTCCCCAGCCTCACCTAAGCCAGAGGGCTTGCTGGTTTGCTACTCAGCTGTTTGGGACACTGAGTTGCTCTGATTCCAGGAGGCAGGGTACTCAGGTACACCTTCTTAACAATTCGCCCTGCTCCCTCCACCCATACCCCCAACCCATAGTATTTCCAGGCTTTGCCAAGAACCAAGAGTCAACAGACAGGTGTCAATGGAGTAGGTGACAAAGGAGGTTTTTCCATTCAAGAAACCCAGATAACCAGAAAGCATCCCAAGGTATGGCACAATCCAACATTTTGATCTCAGGCTCTCAGCCTCATACCTCATGCACATAGGTCCGACCTCTTAGGCCCTGAACCTAGGAACCAGAGCTGAGGAAGCTTTCCCTCTTATACTTCAGCAATGCCATTTTGGGGCAGTTTCTCTCCCGGTTGAAATAGTACAAATGCTATAGGCCCTCTTTCCAGGTGTTTCTGCCACCCCTCCCCCACCACCAATTTCCTACAGAGCGGAGGGCTTTAGCTCCGCAGGGATGCAGAGTCTGTCCGTGGTGTGAATACACTTGTAGTAATCTTTGGCCAGAAATGGAAGATTCCCTCGAAACCTGTTCCACATGTGGCCTGGTTTCTTCGAGACAATGAGATAAATTGATGCGTAATGTGCAACAATAAATGAGAAAGTGCATTGAAGGCATGGAAAATGCCTGAGAAATACAACTTGTTATGATAATGCTTAGCGAAGTCAGCAGCCCTGCTTGTCCCCTCCTGGAATTTCTGGGCTGAGGAGGCAAACCTCACTTAGTAGCCCTCACTTAGATGCCCTCACTTAGTAGCATCAAGTGAGGGCAGTTCCTACCAATCTTAATTGCTTATAAAATTTCCTATGTGTGCTTCACTGAAAAGCCGCCCAATGATTCAAATATTCTGTGGATGCTCAAAATCGCTTATACCTTGTCTCAACACACCACCTGCCCATGACCTGGAATCTCAGAACTACAAGGAACCTTAAGAGGCCAGAGTGATCAGGGAACTTGCCCAGGTTCACACACCGAAGTAGAGCCACAATTTGTACCATAACCCAGGTCTATCTCAGCGGGGTTCTCTTTCTCTTAATATAACCTTTGTTGTTGAGAGAATAAGATCCACCCCTATACACACGCACTAACACACACACACACACACACACTAGTGTCCCATCCCAATGGTTCTAAGAACACCAGACCTAAGGCTGGGTTTCCTGCTTCCCCTGACTCAAAATTGCCTCAGTTGTCTCCCCGCTAAAGACTGACTCTTACCAGAGTGTCTCAGACTGGATGGAGGGCAGAAGCCACCTTATATCTTCCTATTATGTTTCTCCCCTCTCCCTCTTTCCTTGCCCTTCAGCAGGATTTCTAGAAAGTATGACCCACACTCCTACACAGGCCTGGGAAGATATGGGTTCATCCACCCACCGGTCCTAGGATGCTCTCTGGGGCTGCTTTTGCCCATCATTGGAAATTGAAGTCTGTAACCCATGGAGGAGGTGGGGGTACCCCCATCCAGAGTCTCAAAAAATTCTCACACATCTCTAATTTTTCTTGTTCTCCACCCTCTCCCCACACCAGCAGAGGGCTTAATTTGTCTGGACATTTTGCTTACCCTCGCGGTCAGCCAGGGCCACTTGGTAATTTAAAAGCCCTTGCATGGGGCGCCTGGGTGGCGCAGTCGGTTAAGCGTCCAACTTCAGCCAGGTCACGATCTCGCGATCCGTG
>NW_024420499.1:6935833-6969644 GCF_014898765.1 Herpailurus yagouaroundi | reverse complement strand
TAAAAAATAAAAGCCCTTGCAATTTCAATCTGAGTTTGCATATTTTGAGAAGGGTAGAACTCAGATCCCAAGAGCATCCCGCGGCAGAATCTCCAAAGTGGCAGTGGAAATGTATGCATTTGAGAATGGGTGCTGCCAGTTACCCCCAACCTATCTAGGGCTCTGTCCACCCTCTGGACTGCAGCATTTCCCTGGGAAAGTCTCCTGCGGGCACCTTTCAAGATCGGGCTCCCACCTGCAGGGCCTCCCCTCAGCCCCACGGGACTCCAGGTAGCATCAGGGACAAGTCTTATCGCCCCGCCCCTTGTGAACTTCACGGTAGCGCCTTCTGTCAGAGGTGAGGGTCCGGCAGAGGCTGGCGCTGGCCCGGCCCGCGTGCCCATCTGTATGCCCAGTCACCCACCTGTGGAAGAAGAGCAGGATGGACAGCATGGTCTGGTCGATGTTGCGGTTGCAGATGCCCTCGTTGATCAGGTAGCAGGGGTCCCGCAGCACGGGCTCTAGCGAATCCTGCCGCATTATGCTGTTGAGCTTGTCGGCGTTGAGGTTCTCGAAGATCAGCTTCTCCTGCAGCTGCCGAAAGTTGTTCACGGTAGGGCTGCCCGGGTTGTTGTTCTCTCCGCTGCTGTCGCTCTGGAGCCCGCTCCTGTGGGCCAGGTCCAGACAGCAGTTACAGCAGTCGAGACCGACAGGTGAGCGGCAGTCGGTCTTGGACTGGGCCATCTTCTCAGACTGGGGGGCCGCTGGGCCGGCGAGGTCAGGGTCGGCTGGTAGGTGCGCGCCCGCCGGGCTGGCCTGAGGGGACTCCAGGGTGTATGGAAAACACAGGCTGCGAGTAGAGTTGGAAATTAGCACCTAAAGCCAGCCACCCTCGGCTCGGCCCCCTCCTGGCTGTGCCGCTCCGGGTGCGAATAGAAACAGCTGGACAAACAGCTCTGAACGGATCCTTGGGCTCACTTCCTCCTCTTCTTCCTCCTCTTCCTCCTCCTCCTCCTCTTCCCCTCCCCCTCTGCCCTCCCCCTAGGTGCCACCCGCGGCCCTAGCACAGTCCCAAGTTTCCAAAGTGTGAGCGGGGCTCGGCGGACCTGTGGCAGCAGGAAGGGCGGGCGGCAGGGCAGAGGGAGAGCCGGGGCGCGCCCTCACTCCCTCCCTCCTTCGCTCCCTCCCTCCCCGGCTCGCTGGCTCTCCCGCTCACGGGCTCCCCTGGGCTGTGCCGGCTGAGCGGTGGCAGGAGCCGAGAGCGAGTGACCCAGTGAGCCGGCGAGCGAGTGAGCGAGCCTCACGCCCAGGAGTCAGCACGGGGCTGTGACAGCATGTAAATTACCCCGCGGGGCGGGGGATTGGGGGGCGGCGGAAAACCCTCGGCCGTCGTGGCCGGCTGGCTTCTGCCCCCAATCCCCTGCCCCCGCCCCCCCCCCCCCGCACCCGGGGGCCCTCTCGCCCTCGCACCCACACGGCCGCCCGCACCCTCGCCCGCGCTGCTGGGAGCCGGGCCCGGCTCTCCCCACCCCGTCCGCGCGCCCGGCGCCTGGGCTCGAGCTCTCTCGCGGGTCAGGGCGCATCCTCCGTTAAGAAATCTACTAGCGATCTCTGGTCTCCAGAGCTCCGCCGGAGGGCAGACGTTCCGCGTCCCACCGAGGACGGGTCCCCCTGCAGGAGAGACGCCGCCGCTCCCCGCGAGCCCGCCTCGTGGCCGCCTTCAACCACCGCCCCCAACAAGCCTGTTTCTGGCGGGGGTGGGTGGGGGCTGCAAAGAGAGCGATTGCCCCCACAGAGAGTCCGAAGTGCCAGGCACGCTCTACCGAGTGCCCAGTGAAAGCCTTTGAAGGACACTCACAGAAGCGCGCTCAAACTCGCCTCGGTTTCTGTCCCCTTCGTCTCACTTCTCTTCCCCTCTTTCCCCCACTGGCTCTCTCCTCTTTTCCCTGAACCCCATTTGAGGCGATCTCTGCCCGGGCTTCCGGGAATACCCGGCTCCCCGGCAGGCTTCCCGCTGCCTTGCCCCCTCACCCTCTCTGGGCTTGCGTCTCAATTTGCCTTTCCGTCTCTCGGCGCTTTTTCTCCACTCTCTTCACTTTCTCTCATTTTTTTTTTCTTTTCCGTTTTTCTTTCTTTACCCATTTCCGCCCCCTCTTCCTTCTCTTTCTTGCCCCCTTTCTTTCCTTATTTTTCTCCGTTTCTGTATTTCCTTATCCCCCCCCCTCTTCTCCCCCATTCCTTTTTCTCTCCTCGTTTTTTCTTCCCCCTTCATTTCCCCCGTTGTGTTTTCTCCGCGCGTCCGTCGCCTCGGCACCCCCTCTTTCTCCTCAGTTCTGTTCTTTTCTCCTCACTTCAGTATCTTCCCCTACTTTTCCAAGCTTACTCCCCGCACCCTTTTTTGATCTCCACCTGCCACTTTAGTTCGTCTCTGCCCTCACCCTTTCAAGAGCTGCGGTGAGGGAACGCTCACCGGCACTGGGGCCTTGTCCAATGAAACTGCAGGCTGTGGCATTCTCAGTTCTGAGGAGAATGTGATTCTGGGGCCACGGAAAGGTTAAAGGGCAAATACGTGGAGAGAAAGGCAGGCTGGTTCCTTGGGTCATACCCCAGGCTTGCGGGATGTAGGGATGTGCTGGGTGGCCAAGTGGTAGACTTTCAGGGTGTCTCAGGATTGGAGAATTGGAATACGTCGAATGTGGAGGATTCCCTAATTATTGGCTCCCCCCCAAAATTCAAAATATTCATAATCAGTTTTCACACAGAACTCCAATGGATTTCAGTTTCAGTCAGCACTTCCCACCCCCCTTCCGCTCGCTTTTTTTCACAAGCCCGCGGCCCTGGCCATAGAGAAGTATATACCGCCATCA
This sequence comes from Herpailurus yagouaroundi, assembly GCF_014898765.1. Lineage (NCBI taxonomy): Eukaryota > Metazoa > Chordata > Mammalia > Carnivora > Felidae > Herpailurus > Herpailurus yagouaroundi. The sequence goes on along the minus strand of NW_024420499.1, from coordinate 6,966,798 downwards.
TGTGTTTAAGACGTGGAACAACATTCTGTGCCTCGTGGTCAGAGTTCAAGCTTTAGGAGCCGGCAGGGGTGCCTCCTAGTGGAATCCACAGGGCATTAGCTCTGAGAACAGGAGGGAAAACTAGGCGGAGCCTTTACACTAAAAGCCCCGCCCCCCCGCCCCCCATGACCAAGCTGTACCCGCGGACGCCAGTCTGGGCCAGAGCCACCCTGTTTCTGGTGGAGCTTCGCTTGCCTCAGTCCCTGTAGACCGGGCTTCCATACACTTGAAATTCTCTCTAGGTGCTACAAGCATCAGCCCTGTGATTAGGAGCAAAGGGAGGCCAAATAACTCCTGTTCCCAATGTCCTCTGGGTCTTTTTTTTAATTACTTTTTTAAAAGTTTGTTTATCCTGAGAGAGAGAGAGAGAGAAACAGCGCAAGTGGGGGAGGGGCAGAGAGAGCGGGAGGGAAAGGGAGAATCCCAAGCAGGGTCCGGTCTGTCGGCCCAGAGCCCCAGGTAGGACTCAAACTCTCGTGAGAAATCATGAGATCGTGACCTGGCCGAAAACCAACAGTGCGAGACTCAGCCTACTGAGCGTCCCAGGCGCCCCGGCCCTATAGGTCTTATATGGGGTCCCACATCTTTAGGAAATGGAGGGAGGGAAGTACTCTCTGCTGTAGGGGCCAGAAAACCAGAAATGACCTGTATCCATAGCTCCCGACATGGTCCCAAGATCAGAGATGAAAGAGGCATTTGGAGGTCAGTGAGCAGACCTGTAGAACTGAGAGCATGGTCCCTATACTCTCACAGACTGCTGAGGATTCAGTTTGGTCTCTCTAAAGGCAATCCTTTAGATGCAATAGTTTCCCTTTTTCTTCTTCTTCCTTGTCTTTTTTTTTTTAATGTTCTTGGGTAAAGGCCAGAGGAGGTAGTAGAATATGAAATTTCATATGGTTGTGTAGACTTATAGCCTACTGAATTGTTTTTTAATTACAGTGGTTATGATTTTCCCTCTTGTTTGTAATTATTTTATGGTAAACATTATAACAAACTGTATTAGCTCCATAAATGTTTACTTAAGTTGTGTTTTGAGAACTTATGGGGCCTTTTGCTTCTATACGTGCTTGAGTCCTCTTATCTTTGTGCATAACCTTGGGACAAGGCCCTGGTGGAAGTATTTCCTTCTTGGCATTTGGCACCATTAAACCCAAGATTTTGTCCCCTTGACATTTCCCTTGTTGTACTCCTTGCTCTCATCAGTGTTGTTAATAATTCAGTGCAGCTTTGCATACTATATCCAGGCTGATCAGGAGCAAATATAACCTAGGTATAGAAAAATCTAGATAGTTCAGTGATAGAGTTCAGAAAGCTGCTGTGTGTCTGCATACAAGTCCAGCTTGTATTGATATATAGTATACCTCCACAGGGAAGGCTGACTGGGCAGGGCCCCCTTGGCTTCTCTCTGTGAAGCCTTGCTTTGCCTACATATATTGTGTTGGGTGGAGACGCTACAAGCAGCAAAATGCTCTTGCATAATCCCAGTGAGCAGAAGGGGGCCCCACTTCAAGACAGAGCTGGTGGCTCTCTGGGTGGAGCAGAAAGCGAGTATAAGGGGCATCTCCTTCTCAGATGGGGTCATTCAAGAGTCACTTATTCTGCACTTGCCCTGTGCCAAGTACGGTGTTAGTGGAGATTCAGAGGTAAATGAGACACAGCTCAGGCCCTCAAAGAAGGTATGGTCTAGCCAACAAACCAGATACGTCAAGAGACAAAAGCAGTACAAATGAGTGGTGATGAGGGAGGCCTGGTGTGTGGTGGGAGCAGGTGCTGTGGAGTGTGGAGAAGATGTCAGCTCTGGAAGGAGGAAGGGCAATCTAGGTGGAGAGAGTAGAGAACAGAGACTTGGTGGTGAGGACAAAGTGTATGCTGGGGCCCGGGTGGGAGGGGGGTGGGAATTACAAAGCAGGTCGGTGTTGTGGGAGAACAAGATGAGAGATGGAATAGTGTGAGTCGAGGCTGGAAAAGGATGAGGGACCAGGTCTTAGAGGGACTTGTGTGAAACATGAAGGGGATCTCGACACACAAGTCTGCTGTGCATTTGGAAACTGTTAAGAAAAAGGATAGGGGCTCATGCGTGACTCAGTCGGTTGAGCATCCAGCTCTCAATTTCAGCTCCAGTCATGATCCCAGAGGTTGTGGGGTCAAGCCCCAAGTTGGGCTCCATGCTGAGCAGATTCTCTCTCTCTCTCTCCCTCCCTCCCTCTGCCCCTCCCCACTCCTCTCATGCTCTCTCTCTAAAATAAAATAAAATAAAATAAAATAAAATAAAATAAAATAAAATAAAATAAAGAAAAAGGATAGATACCATTTATTAAGTCCCTGCTATGTGCCAAGCACTTTACATATTTTATCGCATATAATCCTCACAACAACCCTGTGAAATAGGTATTGTAGTTCCAGTGATGAAATGGGTTTAGGGAAGTTAAAGAAGCTCTCAGGTTACATAAGTAGTAAGTTAGGCATTTGAATTTGAACCCAGAGCTTTCAGACCTGGAAGCTTGTGCCTTTAACAATTAGGTGACTTTTTTGTAAAGTTTATTTATTCATTTTGATGGAGAGAGAGAAAGAGTGGGGGAGGGACAGAGAGAGGGAGAGAGAGAGAATCCCAAGCAGGCTCCGCGCTGTCAGCGCAGAGCCTGAGGCTGACGGGGCTCGAACTCACAAACCTGAGCTGAGCTGAAATCCATAGTTGGACGCTTAACCGACTGAGCCACCCAGGCACCCCAACAATTAGGTGACTTTTTAATGATGGGTTTATCAAACATTTATAAAGCATAACAGCTGTTTAAAGAAGATCACACACTTGGGGCGCCTGGGTGGCGCAGTCGGTTAAGCGTCCGACTTCAGCCAGGTCACGATCTCGCGGTCTGTGAGTTCGAGCCCCGCTCAGGCTCTGGGCTGATGGCTCGGAGCCTGGAGCCTGTTTCCGATTCTGTGTCTCCCTCTCTCTCTGCCCCTCCCCCGTTCATGCTCTGTCTCTCTCTGTCCCAAAAATAAATAAACGTTGAAAAAAAAAATTTTAAAGAAGATCACACACTCAAAATAAAAAGGTGCAATCAACGATTTACTAATATATTAAAAGATTTTTATTTGTAAGGAAATTGGCAAATCTGGTATAATAATTAATACTAGAATATCTGAGTTTTGGATGACCTACCATGTGTCAGGCACTGTTCTAAGTGCTTTACATGGCACCATCCAGTTTAATTTATCACCACAATCCTGCGAATTAGCTCCTACCATCATCCTCACTTAAGAGATGGGAAAACTGAGGCACAGAGAGATTATCTGGTCTATCTAAAGAACAGGTAGCTGCCCTCTAAGCCCTTACAATCCAGCTATGTTCAAGTAAGGCACACAAACAGTGATCTTCAGGCAATCCCTTTTCCCTACCATTGAAATTCAATTTTGTTAACATTTCTTAACTGGGGAAAGCAGATTATCCTTCCGGAAACTTTTCTCAATTGTCCATCACAGATTTGTAGATTATTATAGCCTGGCAAGGATTTAAAACCTGGATCAGGGGATCTTATTTGTGCCAAGGACCCCTTTGAAAGTATAGTGAAGTTTAGAACAATGTTTTCAGATACATAAGATGAAATATGTAGAATTACAAAGGAAATCAATTATATTGTTATGTTGTTATCAAAAGATTAAAAGTAGAAGGTTGTGATATAGTTATATAAGTGCTTGTTATTAATGTAGTAAATGACAAGATCTAGATGCAGCTATGATAACTTCAAAGTAATGATGGGTGTAAAAGTATTTAAAGACACCTGTAATAACAGTAATGTGACAAAATACTGATTTCCACCAGTGATGAAGTCACGGGTACTGCTAATCCTACTGTGATCTGTTCTTTCTATTTGTAATGAAAGGAAATCTAAATTTCAGTTAGAGGTTGGGGAAAATAAAGACATTTTTCCATTGAAATTTATTTATCCTCTGAATTTTTAAGAACCTTTGTTCTAGACCAACCATTTATAATATTAAAACAATAGTTAACATGAATGAGCCTTTACTACATGCAAGCTACTGTTCTGGGTCTTTACAACAATTTTTCATTTATCCCTCATAGTAAGCTTATGAGGTAGACTTGTTTTATGGCTCTGAAAGAGATGGAATTAATTTTCCAAGGTTACACAGCTGACAAGTGGAAGAGAATGACAAATGTATTTTCTCACAGTTCTGGAGGCTAGAAATCTGAGATCAAGGTGTTGTAAGGGTTGGTTTTCACTGAGGCCTCTCTCCTTGCCTTCTACATGGCCATCTTCTCCCTGTGTCTTCGCATGGTCTTTCCTCTGTATACGTCTGTCCACATATCCTTGTCTTATAAGGACATCTGTCATATTGGATTAGGATTCACCTTAATGACCTCATTAACCCTTTTAACTTAATTACCTCTTTAAAGACCCCCATCTCCAAATACAGTCACATTCTGAGGTACTGGGGGTTAGGATTTCAACATATTGAATGGGGGAGGGTGGACAATATAGCCCATTACAGACTCCAGCCACAAAGATTCAGATTCAGTAGGTTTGTGGTAGGGAACAGAGATTTATCATTTTAATAGGTCCCTAGGTGATTCTTATAGGCAGGCAGGTTTAGGAACTATTATGTTCCCAACTACAAACTTTCTTAGCACAGTGCTTGGTCATGGTTGGTGCTCAATAAATATTTGTTGTTTGACCAAGAAGAAATAGAATATGGAGATGAGCCCGTGGGGGACATTTTCAAGAGTCCTTAAGGATCATCAGGTAGAAGTTAAATAGTTAGGTCTCAAATAGACACCTCTGCAGATAGGGAGCTGGACCCGATGAATTCAATGTCCCATCCTTCTTCCTTTTAGTTTTTTTATACACAAAAAGAACAAGGTGCAAATTTATAAGCAAGTGTTAAGAGAACATGAACTAAGAACTGATTTGAAAGGGACAGCATTAATAAGGAAACAAAAATAAGATCCTATATATGTAGGATATTTGTGTCTGTGATTGTGTATTTACTTCTACATGGAGCTTTGCCTGTGGATATTGGAGGTGTGTGGGCGATGTTGGAATATGGAGATATACGAGCAAGGAGGATTTGTATAGAGGGGTGTGTGAATGGGCACTTGTGTCAGGTGTCTTGATCTCATTTGAGGGCCACTTTACATAGAGCTCAAGAAATGGTTACCATTTTAATAATTAAAAATTTTTAACAGTTTTATTTATTGTTGAGAGAAAGAGAGACAGACAGACAGTGAGTGGGGGAGGGGCAGAGAGAGAGGGAGACACAGAATCCGAAGCAGGCTCAAGCCCTGCTTGAACCCACGAACCTCGAGATCATGACCTGAGCCGAAATCGGATGCTTAACCGACTGAACCACTCAGGTGCCCCTTAATAATTTTTTAAAAATAGTAGTAGTAGTAGTAGTAGTAGTAATATAAGGCCGTGGTACTCAAAGAATCTGTAGTTTTTTTTAGATATTCTTTAAACACTGGTTTTACTATAGTTTGGTTTTCTATCCCTCTATTACAACTTGGATTTGCTTTACTCAGATTTGACATATATTTCTCTTGGTGGAATTAAAATATATCCCCCCTATAGAAGAATTTTAGATGGAGTACTGACAGTGGTTACTTCTAACGAAGGGGTGGGGTTAGGGAGGGTGAAAGGAGTAAAGGCAAGGGACTTTCTAGTTTTATCATGTGCCAAAAAATTAGTATGTTTTACTATATAAATTAAATAATTTTATTATTAAAGTAACGAGATTATTTTTTGTAATTTAAAATCTTTTTTTAAAGTTTATTCATTTTGAGAGAGAGAGAGAGAGAGAGAGAGAGAGAGAGAGAGAGAAAGCATGCACAAGCAGGGGAGGGGGGCAGAGAGAAAGGGAGAGAGAGGGAGAGAGAGAGAGAGAGAGAGAGAGAGAGAATCCCAAGCAGGCTCCCCACTGTCAGCACAGCCCTGATACGGGGCTCAAACTCACAAACCATGAGATCATGACCTGAGCCAAAATCAAGAGTTGACATGAGCGTCTGGTTAAGCATCTGACTTTGGCTCAGGTCATGATCTCACGGTTCATGAGCTGGAATCTGCATCAGGCTCTCTGCTATGAATGCAGAGCTCACTTCTGGATCCTCTGTCTCCCTCTCTCTCTGCTCCTCCCCTGCTTGTGCTCTCTCTCTCTCTCTCAAAAATAGATAAATAAAAAGAGTCAGACACTTAACCAACTGAGCCCCCAGGTGCCCCAATACAAGGTTATTTTAGAAAACAGCTGGTGTGAGGTGGTGTGAAGAAGCCTCCAAATTTACTCACAATTCTGCCAGCCAAGAGCAACTTTTATCTTACTTAGCCTCCCTCTTTGCAGAACTGTGTCATGGAGGTCATATGTTATCACATCCTAATATCCACAGCGCATTGTCTTCTGGAGCTCAAGGTCTCGTGAGAGAAAGAGAGAGAGAGAGAGAGAGAGAGAGAGAGGAGAAGAGTGGCTTCCCAGAAGAGGTGATGTCTGGATTGAGACTTAAAGATGCATTGCGAGGGCTGAGCCCATTTTCTAGTGCCTAGTAAGCATTTGCATAATGCGATAGTGGATATAAAACACTTAGTGGCTAGCACATAGTAAGAGCTAGACCTTATTATTACCTGACCCTTTCAAACAGATTTGAATGGCAACTTGTGTTCGCTATGAGGAGTAATTGAGATAATGCATGTAAAGTACTAAAGATAGTGCCTGGCATTTAATATGTACACGGTACATGGTGGCAGTTTATAGCGTTCTTTGTTGGTAGTGGTTTTATTATTTTGGGATTCTACTGGTTTGAGATGGAATCTTCTGTCTCTGATCTTCTGTTGTTTGACTCTGGAGTTTGTCCTGTTACATTATTTCCTTTTCTTTATTTTTTTATTTAAAAATTTAAAAATATTTTGTTTTTGAGAGAGGGACAGACAGACAGAGCTCGAGTGGAGGAGGGGCAGAGGGAGAGCAAGACAGAATCTGAAGCAGGCTCCAGGCTCTGAGCTGTCAGCACAGAGCCCGATGTGGGGCCTGAACCCAGGAACCACTGTGAGATCATAACCTGAGCTGAAGTTGGATGCTTAACCGACTGAGCCACCCAGGTGCCCCTGTTCTGTTACATTAAGATATGATGTCTCCAAGTATGCTTATGTTCGGAGCTCCTTTCCTCACAACAACCACTGGCTAACCACCACTGCCACTATCACCAGCCACGTGGTGTGCTCCTGTTGTAATCTCCAAAAGCATACAGAACCTATTGGAGCTTGATGGTAGAAGTGGAGCAGACCCCTGGTTTGCCTTAGAAAATATTTTTTGTATACTAAAGAGATAGTTTCTGGGTTTCTGATTAGTACAGCTCCTGTATTGCTGAAGACAGATGGTAGAAGTGAATCAAAAGCTTTCCCCATCTTTTGGGGGCACTTTCATTATTCTGGACCAGAGGGTAGAGCGTACATAGGCTGCAAGTGTGCTCCTCAGTCCAACCACATCTCCCCACAAAAGCCAAGAGCAACTCCTTCCTCACTAGCAGCTGGCGGTCACTTTTTCCCAGGGTCCCTAGTTAGTGCAACTCTTAGGGTTTTTGCAGAGCTTTGCGGGTATTCTAATGGGAATTTGTAATGTTTATTTATTTTGAGACGGAGAGAGGGGGAGAGAGAGAGAGAGAGAGAGAGAGAGAGAGAGAGAGAGAACAAATGAAGGAGGAGCAGAGAGAGAAGGAGAGAGCGAGAATCCCAAGCAAGCTCTGCTCCACCAGTGCAGAGACTGATGCGGGGCTTGAACCCACAAACCATGAGATCATGACCTGAGCTGAAACCAAGAGTCAGCTTAACCAACTGAGCCACACAGGTGCCGCTTTAATGGGCATTTGTAAATGGTGGGTATCAGAGATTGCTAGAGATTGCCACCCTATTAACCCAGAGTGCCCTGAATATAATCAATCTTCTTACTAAAGACTTCAGTAAGAAGGCACAGAAGACCTTTGTTTTTTCCATGGTCCTTTGTGAACTAGCTTTCCACCCCTCCATCCTGATGATCCTGTTTTCGGGAGTCATCTCCATTCACCCAATACAGGAGTCCTCTGCCTTTTTGTAAGGAAAAATTGTGCTGAACTTTCCTGAAGCTTTGATCTCCTCTGGTGAGAGGGAGGTTAAGGGTAGAAGGAAGCTGAATGAACCTAGGGGCTGCCCGTCAGGGTGTGGGAGTGAGGAGGGTTGGGGAGCAGGGACACTATTTTCTGTCTTCCCCTCTGAGCTGCTAACCCAGGCACATTACAGAGAGCAGGGCAGGAGGAAGGTGACTACCTTGAAGAGATAACTTGTAAGGCTTCCATGTTGCTTGTAGATCCCAAGCTACTGATTAGGGACCCCTGACCTAATATAGCAGAAAAATGGTTTGTGTTGTTGTTGCTGCTGGTTTTTAATATCCTTCCCAATGTGTATGTCCCTTCCTGTATTAGTTTTCTGAGTCTTGATACTGTGCACTCAGATTGATCTCTTAGCCCTACTTTCCACTTCTTGGGCCATTTTCATTTACGTTTCAGCCACCTCTGGAATTCTGGACCTGGTTTATCTAGTCCTTTGTCACCACTCCATATGTGGACATAAAGGCAGCCTCCAACTCGTACATAGGCTAAGATCTCAAAGTTCATTCCGAAGTCGGTTGTTTGGAAGGAGACATGCATTTTTCTATAGAAGAAAAAAAGAAAAAAAATGTTATAAATATTAGTTACAGTTTCAGACCAGCCCATTTTATATATATATATATATATATATATGCCATCCCACTATATATATTAGAAGTGTGTATAATATATATATTGTATATAATATAATATATAATAATATATAATATTATATAATATATATTAATATATATAATATATAATATATATAATATATATAATATATAATATATATTATTAGTTATATTATAAATTAGTTATATATATTAGTTATAATATTAGATATAATATAAAAAATATTTATTTTTATATATATATATATATATATATATATATCTGGAGCCTGCTTCAGATCCTCTGTCTCCCTCTCTCTTTCCCCCTCCCCCGCTCACACTCTGTCTCTGTCTGTCTGTCTCTCTCTCAAAAGTAAATTAAAAAAACATTAAAATTAAAAAAATGTGGGCAATTTTCAAGGAAAAGTTAGAAAATCTTGGTCATCCAGCTAAAACAGGAAGAGAATCCAAGGGAATAAGAAATGCTTTAGCCTTATTGCTGGCTGGAGCTGGAGTCAAGGAATTTGAATTGGATGAGGTAGATGAAGCTTTCATGGAGGCTCTCTAGGGGACTTTTGACTACTTTGCAAGGTTGCAGAGGGTCACAACACTAGTTCTTTATTATTTCTAATTTCACTTCAAAACTGATGGCTTTCAGGGTGCCTGGATGAGTCAGTCTTGGTTTTGGCTCGGGTCTCACAGTTCATGAGTTCAAGCCCCACATGATGGCACAGAGCCTGCTTGGGATTCTCTCTCTCTCTCTCTCTCTCTCTCTCTCTCTGTCCTTCCCTCACTTGTGTGCGCTCTCTCTCTCTCAAAATAAATAAATAAACATTTTTAAAAAACTGATGGCTTTCAGGTGTGGCTGGCTGGCTCAGTTGGGGGAGCATTCAACTCTTGTTCTCAAGATCCTGAGTTCGAGCCCCATGTTGGAGGTGGAGCCTATTAAAAAAACAAAACTGATGGCTTTCAGTAATCATAACTACCATATACTGGGCTCCTACTGTGTGACAATTCACATACCTGCTCCTCATTTGATCCTCACAATAGCACTCTAAAGTAAATACTATAAATGACCTTTATTTTACAGACCAGGAGACTGGGTTTCAGAAAGGTCAGTGAACTTGACGAAGGTTATTAGGTACAAATGAAAAGAAAGCCAGTGATTTCCCATTCCCCAACCCCATGCTTTTACGGTGTGTACCCAGCCACCCTTTTCTTTCCCTTGTCAGGAGGTACGTTATGAGCATTACTCCTAGGGCTATCAGCCATGATTAGAGTTGTTTGTTAGCTCATATAGGAAATGAAGAACGAAGAAGTCAAGAGAGGTGAAGGGAGGGAGGAAAGGATGGAGGAAGGGAAAGGTTTTAGCTAGGGAGAAGCTCAATGAAGAACACCAGATACAGAAGTGCTTCTCAAACTGTACTGTGCATATAAATCACCTGATGCCAGCAGTGCAGATTATTTTTCAGCAGGTCTGGGGAGGGGCCTGAGATTCCTGCTTTCCTAACAGGCTCCTGGGTGCCCCTGCTCCTGTTGGTCCAGGGCAACACTTTGAATAGCAAGGCCCGGGGCGCCTGGGTGGCTCAGTCGGTTAAGCGGCCGACTTCGGCTCAGGTCACGATCTCACACTCCGTGAGTTCGAGCCCCGCGTCGGGCTCTGTGCTGACAGCTCAGAGCATGGAGCCTGTTTCAGATTCTGTGTCTCCCTCTCTCTGACCCTCCCCCATTCATGCTCTGTCTCTCTCTGTCTCAAAAATAAATAAACGTTGAATAGCAAGGCCCTATAGCGTAAATGATAAACAAAAAAATCAGACATCGTTAACATCCCGTTCTTAAATTTTTTCAATGTTTATTTATTTTTGAGGGGGGTGGAGAGAGAGAGAGAGAGAGAGAGAGAATCTGAAACAGGCTCCAGGCTCTGAGCTGTCAGCACAGAGCTGGACGCGGGGCTCGAACTCCCAAAACATGAGAGCATGACCTGAGCCTAAGTCCATCACTTCACTGACTAAGCCAGCCAGGTGCCCCATTACCCCGTTCTTAATTTAATCAAGATCAGCTTGTACACTGAACACTCACTTTATTATTCTCTTTTCTCCTGTAGGCTGTCCCAGGCCACTGTCTCTGCTTCGGGTCTGCCTGTCTGTTTCAGCTTATGCCCACCTGCTCTTTTAAATCCAGGTGTTAAAGACATATGAGCATCTTCTGCCACTCTGAGCTCTAAGCAGCCTTAATCAGGCATTAGTTTCTCTTGGCACCGGCTAGATCTCTGGCCATGGGGTTCCAGGTCTCAACAGCTGCTCCCAGCTATCTTTCTACCACTAGGAACAGGCTTTATAAAGGTAAAGCGTGTAACACTACTGTCCCAGTTCTTTCTAATTTCCTTTCTCAGAGTTGCTGCCTTCATTTGCAGCCAGAAAGAACCTGGCTTATTTTTTTGGCAGAGTTGAAATAATACCAAGCATTAGTCTAAGGCAGCCGTTGGAAAGGCTCTTCACAGAGTCTTCCCACCAATTCCAAAAGGCCAGTAAAATTTATTTCCTGGAAGCTTATTTGCCCTGCCTTGCCACTGTCTCTCTTCCCTCCCCCCAGGATTTTGATCATGATCCTTTTGAGCCATTCTTCAAATTTTTCTTCTATTTTTAGAGTCTCTGACTCATTCTTCCCCCATAGCAAAAGTCAGGGAGGGCCTTCTGTTCTAGCCAAGCTCTCCTTTTTAAAGTTGGAAATAGTCTTTCAGTGTCTACAAATCAACTTGATGATTGGTGGTGCACAATGACTGGATTGCTTTTCCATCTTCTCTCTCTGTGTGTCCTTTCTAATTCCCCTTTTAGGTAGTGTTTGTCCAGCCTCCACTTGAGTACACTAGATAAGTTCACATTTCATGATTGGATAAATGAAAAGCTGTACTGAAAAGGACTTGCAATCTTTCCTTTGTAACTTCTATCCATTAATTTTACTTTTACCATATGGAGCAGAAAGAATCCTTCAAATGTTTCATGATGGCTGTCATATTTTCTTTTAACCATCTCTTAGCCCAGTTCCTAATCAGTCCTCAGTAGTTTCTTGACCCCTATCTAGATGCACCTTAAAATAAGGCACCTAGAAATGGATATACCGCTCCATACTCATTGGTGCTGAGTACATTTGGACCGTTCCTTCCTCTGACCTTCTAATACAATTTTACGATTATGTTGGCTTAAAAAAAAAAGTCATCTTGGGGCACCTGGGTGGCTCAGTGCATTAAGCGTCTGACTTCAGCTCAGGTCATGACCTCGCAATTCATGAGTTCGAGCCCCACATCAGGCCCTGTGCTGACAGTTTGGAGCCTGGAGCCTGCTTCAGATTCTGTGTCTCCTCTCTCTCTGCCACTTCCCACACTCGCACTCTGCCTCTCTCTCTCTCTCTCTCTCTCTCTCTCTCTCTCTCAAAAATAAATAAACATTAAAAAAAAAGTCATCTCTTCACATATATTGAGCATCTACCTTGGGTCAGATACAGTACCTAACATCTACTAAGCAACCTCTCCAAAGGTTCAGTGGTAGAGGGTCTCTGTTCTCTCTTACCCCATCGGGCCAGGAGACGGCATATAGCTAACCTCTTCCAATACTTCTCCCTGTTGTCTACCACCCTCCAGGTCTCTCACTTATTGACGACCTCAGCACCTCACTTATTGTCTCCCCAACTCTGGTTACCATCCTGAGTGACTTTAATGACTCATCTAAAGCTTCATCCTTTCTTCCTTTTTTGTTTTTTAAAGTTTACGTATTTAAGCAATCTCTACACCCAATGTGGGGCTCAAACCCACAATCCCAAGATCAAGAGCTGCATGCTCTATGGACTGAGCCAGCCAGGTGCCCCCAAGCTTCATCCTTTCAATCATTTTCACCTCCAATCCACTTCACCAACCAATTCCCATGATCTACTTTATTTTCAGCAGAGGACCTCACCACTTATTTCATTATGCAAATCAAAGCCATCAGATGCTCACTTTTATTTTCCTGCCCTGACCCCACCCTGCCATATAGTTGCTTCCCTACACATCCTAATCTCCTTCTCTTTTTTCTTTCTTTTCTTTCTACTTTTTTTTTCTTTTTCTTTTTCCTTTTTTTTTTTTTTTTTTTTTTTGCCTTGCAGGAATAGGCCTAGCTTGTCCAGTTCAAGGCTAAGCCATGTATTTATGCTTCAGAGCCCATTCTCTCCCATCTCCTTGGAGACTTTTCTCCATTGGTTATCCCTTTTCTCATCTGTATCCTCAACCACTCTTTCTCTTTTTACTGGCTGCTTCTCATTGGCATTTAGACATGCTTGACTTTCTCACATTCAAAGGAAAAAAAAAAAAACAAGCAAAATTCTTCTTCAACTCTGTTCCCAACTGGTGCTCACCCTATTTCTTTCCTTCCGTGATCACGGAAGCTTTTCAAACACAGCAGTCTACACTTGGTGTCTCCATTTCCTCGCCTTCCATTCCAAACTCAGCCCTGCCCTTTCCCCCACAGTCTGGCTTTTCTGACCCCAGAACACCATTCTTACTGCTCTTGTTGAGGAAACCAATGACATCCTGATTGCCAAACCCAGCAAACAATTTTAAGTCTTTATTTTCCTGGAGCTCTCTCTGCTGCATTTAACATAAATGAATGCTCTCACTCCACTTCCGTCCTCATGCCTCTCTTGAAAGTGCCTACGCTATGGCTCTGGTCATGCCGTTCCTCTCCTGACTCTCCTCGTTCCTCTTGGTTATTCCTTCCTGTTTTCCTTTCTGGACTCTTCCTCTGCCACCCCTTCAATGCTGCTCTTTCCCAGGATTCTTCTCATTCTATACCTTTCCTTGGGTCATCTTATCCATCCCCATGGTTTTACCTACTTTGCTGTTCACTCCCTGATCTATATTTATAGCCTCAGATCTCTCTCATGAGCTCCAAACCTGAATATTCAATTGTGACTAAACATATAGGACATGGTATGTTCCACAGGTACCTCAAAACTAAGCTCAGTTTGTCACAAATTCATCTTCCTTACTCACATCTGCCTCCCCCCCATCCATCCCACTACCACCATTTTGGTGATGCAGACTCTTTTTTTTTTTTTTTTAAATTTTTTTTTTTTTGGTGATGCAGACTCTTATCCACACAGTTGTCCCGACCTGAAACTTAGGAGTCACCCAAGACTCTTCATTCAACCAGTTGCCAAGAGTTGTTAAAGTCTATCTTCTAAGTATCTGGTGTGTCTTTTCTTTATGTTACTACAGAGTACTAGTCCAGACTCTCCATCACCTTTCTTTAAGCTATTTAAATAGCTTCTCAACTGGTCTCCTGCCTCTTGACCTACTCCCCTTTATTTTTCAAACATTTTTTTTTCAACTTTTTTGGGACAGAGAGAGACAGAGCATGAACGGGGGAGGAGCAGAAAGAGAGGGAGACACAGAATCGGAAACAGGCTCCAGGCTCCGAGCCATCAGCCCAGAGCCCGACGCGGGGCTCGAACTCACGGACCACGAGATCGTGACCTGGCTGAAGTCGGACGCTTAACCGACTGCGCCACCCAGGCGCCCCAATTTTTCAAACATTTTTAATGTTTATTTATTTATTTTGAGAAAGAGAGAAAACACAAGTGGGGGAGGGGCAAAGAGGAGAGACAGAATCCCAAGCGGCTCTGCACCATCAGCACAGAGCCTGATGTGGGGCTTGAACTCACGAACCATGAGATCATGACCTGAGCTGAGATCAAGAGTCAGAGCCTTAACAAACTGAACCACCCAGGCTCCCTGGCCTATTCCCCACCTAATCTGCTCTCCATATTGGTGCTAGAATTGGTTTTCTGTAATGCAAATCAGATCACATCATTCCTCTGCTTCAGGCCTTAGCATGACTCCCCACTATTTACTGGTAGTGTCCAAGCTGCTCTATATGCCTTTATAAAGCCTTTCATAACCTGGCCCTGCCTACCCTTCCAGTCTTATCTCTTATAATATTTTCCTTGTCCTCCTACCCAAATAATACCAAACTGAACACCCCATTAAGCTTTCATGCCTTTGTACATACGGTTCTGCCGAGAATGACCCCTTGTCTTCCAGCCAAATTTATTCAAGTTTCAAAATTGAGCTTGGAGTGTGTCAAGATAGTTACACAAGAAACTAACAGTAATTTGCCTCTGCAGAGAAGTGGGTGGCTGGGGCAAAGGGGTAGGAGGCCAACTTCAGACTCCCTCCCGTTTCTCATTCTTTTCTACATTTCCTATTTTGCACCAGAAATGTGAATTGGCTACTTGAAACATAAATACAATGTGATCCTTTTTTTAAGGAGACTTAGGGATCCTATCTTCTAGAAAGTGGTCTCCCTCTCATCCTTTCCCTTCTGTGATTTTACCTCCTTTCTTTGTGTTACTTCTGGGTCTAGTACATGCTCATGTAAGTGAAATAATCACATTTGTTGTAATTGATCTTTTACGTCATTTGTCTCTCCAGACTGCGAGCTCCTTGAGGGCAGAAGCTGTCTGTGGTTATTTCCCAAGAATCTGGCATGGTGCTCCATAAATGTTTATCAAGCCAAAGAAAAAATGAATGAAGAAATGAAATATGGGATGCCCCAATTGTAAAACAGGGCTCCCAAGCCTGTGTCTTTCCAAATCTCCCTCACTTTGTTCTTTTGCCTTGTGTTGAATCTAAAAGTAATAATTTACATATATTAAGTATTATCCATCACCTTGTCAGTTTGGATTTAGCATCATCCAAGGCTGCCCAGATCCATTCAAAATCCCTCCTACCTTGAATCATTGGAAGATTTGATCGGTATTTATATGTCTTATTCCGGGTCACTGAATTACAGAATGGAATACTTTGTCCAACACATGCTGTTTATTGAACACCTACAATGTGTTAAGCATTGTGCCAGGTGCTTTTTACACTTGACACTGTCACAGCATTTGCTGAGAGGTAGATATTTTGATCCCCAGTTTACAGATGTGGAAATTGACATTAGTATGGTTAAGCACTTTGCCCAAGGTTACATTTCTAGTAAGTGGTGAAACTGGGATTTGAACTGAGGTCTTTTGACTTCAAAATTTTGACTTCAAAAATCAATTTGACTTCAAAATTGATTCATAACACTACACTGACAGAAAGGGGCCTCCCCACTGCCTGATCATT
Source organism: Herpailurus yagouaroundi (assembly GCF_014898765.1). Classification (NCBI taxonomy): domain Eukaryota; kingdom Metazoa; phylum Chordata; class Mammalia; order Carnivora; family Felidae; genus Herpailurus; species Herpailurus yagouaroundi. The sequence continues at coordinate 6,950,879 of NW_024420499.1, read as the reverse complement.
CTGCAAGGGGTTCTTCAACGTTGGCTTGAAGCTCTTGGTGCCTAGTGCTCACTGCTCACCAAGGCAGTCCCTTCCATCTCAGGCAGTTTTGACCTTTTTAAAAGCTCTCGTTTGTAGGAAGCCAAAATTATAAATGAGCTGAACAAGACACAACCAAGAATAGAGCCTTTTGGCTCCCTGCTAGAACTTCCCTTTTGGTCTGACACCAAGCCATTAGTTTACTCAACTAGTTACAGACTCATCCCAACAAACACCTGGAGCACCCAGCCTATATTTTGCCATCTCGTCTACAAGAAAATTATGGGAAACTTTGTCCAATGCCTGGATAAAATGCAACCCGCTATAGCTATCACATTCTCTGATCTGCCAATCTAGTAACCAGATTAAAAAAAAAAAAAAGAAATGAAGCCTGGGAGGGATATTTGTTTTTAACAGCGCAATTTGTCAATGACTCAAAGTAATGAGTTTCTAGCTGCAGACTTTCAGACATCATTGAGAGGCTGTCAGGAAGATGGTTTTTGGGCAGTGGGCTTCCCAATGCTCTTCAAATGACATCTAAATAAGCAGGGCCCGCCATTTTCATTGCTTTGAATTGTACAGCACTGTCGTTTGCACCTGGTTTTTATTTAGGCTTCTATTTCAGTTTTCGATTTTATTTTTCTTTGACTGTGTTCTGCCCTTGCACATGTTTTCTCTGTCTGGTTCATTCCCAAAATTTCTACATCCTCCTTCCAAACACACACACACACACACACACACACACACACACACACACTCACCCTCCTTGTCTGTTGAGAGTCAGTGCATATGCAGCTCCCCCCCTCTGGAAGCCTTCTCTGATGCCCCCACGCTGATTAACTGCTTCTCCTCTGTGACGTAGTAGGAAGTGCACAAGGTGACCATCACAGAGCAGATCTCCAGGAAATGTTAGTTCCCTTCTCCCTTTCGCCTTTATATATTTCTACAACAGTGTTGATCACACCATATTGTATTTTCTTGTTTACTTGTCTGGCTTCATCACTCAATTTTGAACGTACAAGTTCGTTCATTTGACAGATATTTATTGCATGTCTACTGTGTGTGCAGATCGTTGCTCATGCTTAGTGCTGGGGGTACAATAATTTCTGAAAATCGTAAGTTCACCATGTCTTTTTCATTGTTGTATTCATAGCACCTAGCATAGTGCATGGCAAATAAAGAGTGTTCATTAAGTGTTTAAGAGAAAACATTTCCTCAGCAGAGTTCCTCCAAGTGTGGTCCTTGCACTACTTGCATCTGGAGGGGTGCAGTTTAGATGTTAAATGTCAGTTCCTGGATCTTGCTCTGGATCTACTCAGTCAGAGCTTTGTGGCAGTATCAGTATCATAGACAATGACATTTATCTGAGGCGTGATTATTGATAATAGATCTACCAAGTCAGAATCTCTGAAGGTTGGGCTGCAAGAATCTACATTTCCATCTAGTAGTGCAGGTATTTCTTGCGCATTAAAATTTGGGAACTGTTGCAAAATGGGGGGGTGTGGAGCTAATGGCTATTTTTGGAAAGTGTAGCTAAAACCGATTGAATCATTCTTAATGCCTCTGACTGGGGTAGGAAAATTTAGTAAAGGCAGAAAAGGGCATTAGTTAAAATTCTCTGGGGAGGTTTTTGAAATAGATGGACTAGTCTAAGATGAAAAGTGGAATTATTGCTAATAAAATCTAATCTTAATTTAGGTCAAATTTATGATACCAGAATGTTTTCATTTTTATAGAGCTACATGTATACTTGATAGTGTATATAGATAGATAGAGAGAGAGAGATAGAGAGACTTTTGTCTAACCTAACAATACCATATATTGATTCCCATATTATAGACTTGAATCATAAATTTGTTATTTTAAACTATGACAGGGTGTATTACAATTGTATTTGTGCTTTGGCCCGGATTATATATATGATTTACCTGATGCCTAGTCCTTGATCACGAATGATAGTAGTGCTCATTCTCCATGAAACTTTGATCTGTTTTACCGTTTTGTGCCATATTTTTCCACAGCATTCTGTTATTAAATTGTTCTTTGGTAATAGATTAGGTATGTAAGATCTGAGTTAATAAAAGGCACCATAACATCCCTTTAAAGAAGACTTGCAAAGTTGCATTTTATGACCTTGCTCCTGGGGCCTGGAACTTTCTATTTTAAGTTTGCCTTGACATGATCCTCATAGTCAAGAGCTGAGGTGTCTATGCGTCAGGGCACAAACCTCTTAAATATACCAGGTTTGTGTTTCTGGTTCCTTTCTTGTAACTTTACTTTTTTAACAATTTAATTTAGGGTTTTTTTTAGCGGTATCACTGCTGCCAAGATGGACCACAAGCCACTGCCCTCACGGCGCCCATTAGGCACCATGTCCAATGACCTGAGACTTCTGTGCAGTGATCCCTCCTTGGAGCTGAGTGAGTACCGGGACCAGCAGTTTGGTGGCAATAATGATGAGCAGGAGAAATTACTGAAAGAAAGCTTCACACTTTATGTGGGGATCTTTCCTTTTATACTACGGAAAAGCAAATATATGAGCTCTTTAGTAGATGTGGTGATGTCAAGAATATGTTTATGGGCCTGGATAAAATTAAGAAAATGGCATGTGGTTTCTGTTTTGTAGAATACCATAACAGATTTGAGGCTGAAAATGCCATGTGGTGCCTAAACGGGACCCGCCTAGATGATTGTATTATCCGCACAGATTGGGATCTAGGCTTTAGAGAGGGCAGACAGTATGGCCATCCCCGACGTGGGGGCCAGGTAAGAGATGAGTTTCATGAAGATTTTAATGCTGGTAGAGGAGGCTTTAGAGAAGCCTATGACAGGAGAGAAATCCACTAATGACAAACCTGCAGCTCTGGCCCCTAGAAAAGTCTATTAAGGAGCACCACCAGGTCAGCACATAACCCATTTTGTAACAAGTTTAAATTACTTGCTGAGCAGAGACCCTTTTGATGTATTTTTTCTCTCTGAAATGTTATTAAATGGCACAAACCAAAACATTCTCTTGTTCTTGTCTTAATTTTGAAGCTGGCTGTCAGATTACCAATTTGTCCATCTGGTGGTCAAAAGTGAAGTGTTCTTTAGGAATAAATGAGGTATGTAAGATCCAAGTCAACCAAACTTCCATGTCAGGAAGACTTCAGTTGGATTTTATAGTCATGTTTCCAGGGCCTGAAATGATTTTTTAAAGATATTTGACAAATAAAGTCAAATAAATGGAAAATTAACAAATATATATCAAAGGAATAAAAGCACATTACTTTAAAACATAAGAAAAAGGCAAGAACTGTGTCTAGTTTATTTCTGTATACCCAGCACTTTGCACAGTAGAGCCACTCAGTAAATGTTGAATAAATGGTGTGCCTGGATGGCTCAGTCGGTTGAGTGTCTGACTTCAGCTCAGGTCATGATCTCATGATTTGTGGGTTCAAGCCCTGCATCGGACTCTGCGCTGACAGTTCAGAGCCTAGACTCTCCTTCAGATTCTGTGTCTCCTTCTCTCTCTGCCCCTCTCCCGCTAGTGATCTCTCTGTCTCTCAAGAATAAATAAATGTTAAAAAAATTTTAAGAAAAATATGGAAGAGTTTATAATGAAACAAAAATCCTCTTTCTCCACCTATTCCTATCCCAGGCCTATTCCCTGGTCAATAACTTTTAATTTTTTTTAAAGATTTTGTTTTTAAGTAACCTCTGCACCCAATGTGGGGCTCGAACTCATTATGGGATCAAGAGTCGCATGCTCTACCAACTGAGCCAGCCAGGAGCCCTTAATTTTTTTTAGCAAGTTTTTTGGTTGTTGTCATTTCTTTCCTGGTAGTTTCTTCCATATTTCTAAAACACCATGACTATATATACTATTTATTTTCATTTTAAACATCTTCTATTGACTTCTTGCTTTCATAGATGAGTGTTTAGTTCACTTACACTCACATTTGAACTTTTCTCCATCTTCTTAATATAGTTTACACTTTATTTACTTTTTATTTTTTTAATTTTTTAAATGTTTATTTATTTATGAGAGAGAGACAGAGTGTGAGCGGGGGAGGGGCAGAGAGAGAGGGAGACACAGAATCTGAAGCAGGCTCCAGGCTCTGAGCTGTCAGCACAGAGCCCGATGCGGGGCTTGAACTCATGAACCGTGAGATCATGACCTGAGCCGAAGTCAGATGCTTAACCGACTGAGCCACCCAGGCACCCCAACACTTTATTTACTTTTTCTATTGTTACATGACATAGGTCAGGTTATACTGCAGTAACAATCTAAAAAACTTTAGTGGCTTAAAATCACTAAAGTTTGTTCCTCACACTATATTTCCATTGCCAGTTGCCTGGGGGTTCTGCTCCACACTGCAGTGATCATCCTCCTTCTGGGGCCCAGAAGGCCTAGACACCGTTATTAGTGTGAATTAGTTGTCACAATTCCCTCCCTCTTGCTGGTGACTGGTTTAGGAATCCTGGCTTAAGCCGACCAGAGGTTGACAAACCCTGTGATGATCATTATTTATAAATTCAGGGGTGGACGATGATCAATGGGGACCACAGTAAAAGTGAAATGAAGCATTTTTAGTTTATGCATGAAGGAGAGATTGTCTCTGTCATTCCCACTGGATGTGAATAAGTATGTATAGAAGGATTGCTACAAGCAGCCTTATAATCACAACAGAAACTAGCCCCAGGAAGAACTGGACACTTTAAACGGTGAAAGGAGGGACCGAAGAAACTGCATCCTTCAAGAAATTATTCAACTTCTGAAATCAACTAATCTTGCAGCACGCACTGTGTCTCAATGTCCTATTGTGTGAGATAAGACATTATTTTATTGTGTAAGCCAGCTTGTTAACAGGCAGCTGAAAGCACTCTGATACCAAATACTTTTTCTTGATTCTATTCTTGTGTAAATGATTTAAGTTTCTCCCTTGAGAGCTCAAGTATCTATCTCCGGGGTTCATGACCTTACATCTGGAAAGTTAGTAAAAATCAGTTTCTTACTCCTGATTCCTTCACCCTGTGACCTGAGGTACTCTTCTCTGGTCAACAAAATTCTTGCCTGAATAAGAGAGGAAAAGGAATGTCAACTCTTTATAGAATGACTATTATGCACTGGGCACTTTGGGTGAGGCTTTAAAACACAGTCCCATTTATTCACAACAACCGTGTGCCTGTTACATAAGTGAGGAAACTGAAGACTGGAGAAGTAAGGTCACCAACTAGCAGGCGGCAGAGCTGGGGTTCAAGGCAAGCGATTCTATGTCAAAGCTGGTGCCCTTCATCAGGGTACTCCATTGTCTCCTGCCCTTGCTTACCTTCAGTCAGGCCATTAGGTCCAAACCTCTCTTTGACGTTCCTTTTTCTCTGGAAATTATCCCACTGGCTACATCGTATCTGAGCTCTCTCTCCCCCAAGCAAGCTTCTTGAATGTGTTGTCCTTTCTGCCTTGATATCCAGTATCACTCAGGCTCAACACGAATACCATCCAGCCATATTTATCTTGACTTCATGGGAGAAAAAGGAGCATCTGACATGGATTTCTGGCCAACATAATTTACTCTGCATACAGTAATGGAGTTTACCCACATCTTATGATCTCCCTTTTACAACTTCCTTGAAATGGAAAAAGAGATTTTGAAAGTCGTGGGATCCAGAATTTGTTTTTAATTACATAATGTTTCTGGAGGAATATCTTGGCATATCTCTCAACCCCTCCTCCTAGTGGCCCCACTTGTATTGCTCCCAAGATGTCTTTTCCTAGATTCAGGGAAAGCATTTAGCAATGTCTTGTGAAGCATACTTTTGGTTAAGTAAAGGAACGTTCATACTGTATGGCTAGAAGACTCCTCCAGTAGTTTTTACAATACACCAAGTTCTTCGAAATCATGCTGAATACATCAATAGAATAAAGGAAAAAAGTCACATGATCATATCAATAGGCACAGAAAAAGCTTTTGAAAAAATGCAATACCCTTTTCATGATAAAAATGCTCAAAAACTAGGAATAGAACAGAGCTTCCTCACTCTGATCAAGGGCATCTATAGGAGCGTCTGGGTGGCTCAGTCGGTTAAGCATCCAACTTCAGCTCAGGTCATGATCGTATTACGGTTGGTGGGTTTGAGCCTTGCATAGGGCTCTGTGCTGACAGTTCAGAGCCTGGAGTCTGCTTCATATTCTATGTCTCCTTCTCTCTCTGCCCTTCCCCCGCTCACACTCTCTGTCTCTCTCAAAAATAAACATTAAAAAAATGTAAAAAGGGCACCTATGAAAACCCCACAGCTAACATACTCAGTGTTGAAAGACTGAAAGCTTTACCCCTAAGATCAGGAACAAGACACTTTTATTCAATATTGTACTAGAGGTTTTAAGCTACGACAATTAGGCAAGAAAATAAAATCAAGGACACCTGCAATGGAGAAGAATATGTGTAAATATTCTTATTTGCAGGTGACATGATCTCATATAAAGAAACTCAGGGGGCGCCTGAGTGGCTTAGTCGGTTAAGCGTATGACTTCGGCTCAGGTCATGATCTCGCAGTTCGTGGGCTCCCACATTGGGCTCTGTGCTGACAGCTCAGAGCCTGGAGCCTGCTTCAGATTCTGTCTCCCTCACTCTTTGCCCCTCCCGTGCTCACGCTCTCTCTCTGTCTCTCTCTATCTCTCAAAAATAAATAAACATTAAAATTTTTTTTTAAAAAAATAAAAAGAAAAAAAGAAAAGAAAAGAAACCCAAGAGTCCCCAAAAAATAACTATTAGAGCTAATAGTTTAGCAAAGTTGCAGGATACAAAATCAATATACAAAAATCAATTGCACTTCTATGAACTATCAATAAAAAAATCCAAAATGAAATTTAAAAAGCAATTTCATGTATAAGAAAATAAAAAATAATAAAATATTTAGGGAAAAAATATAACAAAAAAGTGCTAAATGTATACTCTGAAAACTACAAAATATTGTTGAAAGAAATTAAATAAATAATTGAAATTAATGGAAATAAATTGAAAAATATCCTGTGGTTCATGGATTGAAAGACTTTTTACTATTGCTAACAGACAATAACTCCCAAAGTGATCTATAGATTCAATGCAATTCTTATCAAAATCCCAGCTGATTTTTGTAGAAATCAATGAGCTGACCCCCAAATTCATATGGAAATGTAATAGAATGACCGAAACAATCATAAAGAGAAGAAGTTGGAAAACTCACACTTCATGATTTCAAAACTTACTACAAAGCTATATAGTAAACAAGACTGTTGTACTGGCATAAGGATAGACATACATCAATGGAATAGAATTGAGAGTACAGAAGTAGATTTACAGTCAAATTTTTTTTTGACAAGGGAACTACAACAATTCAATGGGGGAAAGAATAGCATTTTATTTTTTCTTTTTTATAAGTTTTTATTTAGGGGCACCTGGGCGGTTTAGTTGGTTAAACGTCCAACTTCAGCTCAGGTCATGATCTGGCAGTTCTTGAGCTCGAGCCCCGCATCAGGCTCTGTGCTGATAGCTCAGAGCCTGGAGCCTGCTCAGGTTTCTGTGTGTGTGTGTCTCTCTCACTCTGCCCCTCCCCCACTCATGCTCTCTCTCTCTCTCTCTCTCTCTCTCTCTCTCTCTCTCTCAAAAATAAAAAAAACATTAATTTTTTTTAAAAATACAAGTTTTTATTTAAATTCCAGTTAGTTAACATAACAGTGTAATATTAGTTTCAGGTGTACAATATAGTGATTCAACATTTCCATGCAATACCCTATGCTCATCACAAGTGCCCTCCTTAATCCCTATCACTTATTTCACCTATCCCCCACCCACTTCCCCTCTGGTAACCATCCGTTTGTTTCACTACTAGATATTTACCCAAAGAATACAAAAATAAAAATTCAAAGGGATACATGCACGCCAATGTTTATAGCAGCATTATCTACAATAGTCAAATTATGGAAACAGCCCAAGTGTCCATCGACTAATGAATAGATAAAGAAGCTGTGGTATATATGTACAATGGATATTACTCAACCATAAAAATGAATGAAATCTTGCCATTTGCAAAGACGTGGATGGAGCTACAGAGTATTACACTAAGTGAAATAAGTCAGAGAAAGACAAATGCCATGTGATTTCACTCATATGTGGAATTTAAGAAACAAAATAAAATGAGCAAAGGGGAAAAAAAGAGAAGCAAACCAAGAAACAGACTCTTAACTATACAGAACAAACTGTTGGTTACCAGGGGGGAGGTGGGTGGGGGGAAGAAGACATCCAGATGGCCAGCAGACACATGAAAAGATGCTCAACATCACTGACCATCAGAGAAATACAAGTCAAAACTACAATAAAATATCATTCACACCTGTCAGAATGGCTAAAATCGATACAAGAAACAACAGGTGCTGGCAAGGATGTGGAGCAAGGGGAGCCCTCTTGCACTGTTGGTGGGAATGCAAACTGGTGCAGCCACTGTGGAAAACAGTATGGAGTTTCCTCAGAAAGTTAAAAATAGAACTACCCTACGATCCAGCCATTGCACCAGTAGGTATTTACCCAAAGAATAGCCTTTTAAACAAATGGTGCTGGGACAACTGGATATCCATATGCAAAAGAATAAAGTTGGACCCCTACCACACACCATGTACAAAAATCAACTCCAAATGGATCAAAGACTTAAAAAGCTAAAGCTATAAACATGTTAGAAGAAAACATAGACATACATCTTCAAGACCTTGGGTTAGGCAATGGCTTCTTAGATATGATGCCATAAGCACAAATAGCCAAAGGGAAAATAGATAATTTGGATATTATCAAAATTAAAGACTTTTGTGTTTCAAAGGACACCAACAAGGAAGTAGAAAGACAATCCAAATAATAGGAGAAAGATTTTGCAACTTACGTATCTAATAAGGGACTTGTATCTAGAATATATAAAGAAGTCTTATAATTAACAATAAAAAACAAATAACTTACAAATGGACAAAGGATGTAAATAGATATTTCTCCAAAGAAGAAATACACATAGTCAATAAGCATATGAAAAGATGCTCAGCATCAGTAGCCATCAGGGAAATGCTCTCAAAACCACAATGGGATGCTAGCTTGCAAACACTAGGACAGCTATAACCAAAAAGTCCGATAATAACAAGCAATGGTAAGAATGTAGAGAAATTGAAACCTTTGTATGTTGCTGATAGGAATATAAAGTTGTGTGGCTGCTTTGAAAATAGTCTGTGAGTTCCTTGAAATGTTAACATAAAATTGCCATATGACCCAGCAATTCTACTCTTAAGTGTATACCTAAAAGAAATGAAAACATGTCCACACAAAAACTTGTACATGAGAGCTCATAGTACCATAAATTATAATAACCAAAACGTGGAAACAACCCATAGTCCATCTACTGATGAATGGACAAACAAATGTGATATATCCATATGAAGCAATATTATTTGGCTGTAAAAAGGAATGAAGAACTGATACATGACTCAATATGAACGAACTTTGAAAACATTATGCTAAAGTGAAAGAAAACCAGTCAAAAAGGATCACAGATTATATGATTTCACTTATATAAAATGTTCACAGTAGGCCAATCCATAAAAGACAGAAAGTAGATGAATGCCAGGATTTGGGGGAAAGTGGAAAATGTGATTGCTAATGCATATGAAGTTGCATTTTGGGGTGGTGAAAATGTTTTAAAATTGATTGTAGTAATGGTTGCACAGGTCTGTGAATATACCAAAAGCTTTAAATGGATGAATTGTACGGTATGTGACATAGCTCAATAAAAGCGGTTACAAAATCATGCTGGGGGTGCCTGAGTGGCTTAATCAGTTAGGTGTCTGACTTCAGCTCCAGTCATGATCCCATGGTTCATCAGTTCTAGCCTCACATCGGGCTCTCTGCTGTCAGTGTGGAGCCTGCTTTGGATCCTCTGCTCCCCCCTCTCAATGCAACTTCCCTGCTTGCACGGTCTCTTATAAATAAATAAATAAACATTAAAAAAATAAAACAAAATAAAAAAAATCATGCTGAATAGGGGTGCTTGGGTGGCTCAGCCTGTTAAGTGTCTGACTCTTGATTTTGACTCAGGTCATGATTTCATGGTTCGTGAGTCGGGCTCTGTGCTGACAGAGCAGAATCTGCTTGGGATTCTCTCTCTGCCCCTCTCCCATTTGCATGCATACCCTCTCTCTCAAAATAAATAAACATTAAAAGATCATGCTGAATAAAAAGCTTGTTGGAGGTGGACAGAGAAAAGGGGACAGACTATTTTATCTGTGTCTCTTCTAGTGATATCGAAGGCTTTGCTCGATTAAACACTTCTTACCTAAGACTTGCCTTCCCTACAACCCTTTCAACTTCAGCCCATTTTCTTTTGATTTGTGTTCCTTGATGGGTTTTTCTATGGTGCTAGTACCACGAACACCTTCCTTTGTGGGGTGAGGGGATGCATATTTAGTCCAATATTTGGATTCTTTGCTGTATTCTGTCCTAGAGGAACTATCTGCTTGTCTGGGTAAGGATAGGACACTGGAACAATTTCTGATCTAAATCCAGGGATAGCTGGAATGGATATATAATGCGACATTTAAATCATCTCCTCTCTGCGGGGCGCCTGGGTGGCGCAGTCGGTTAAGCGTCCGACTTCAGCCAGGTCACGATCTCGCGGTCCGTGAGTTCGAGCCCCGCGTCAGGCTCTGGGCTGATGGCTCAGAGCCTGGAGCCTGTTTCCGATTCTGTGTCTCCCTCTCTCTCTGCCCCTCCCCCGTTCATGCTCTGTCTCTCTCTGTCCCAAAAATAAAATAAAACGTTAAAAAAAAAAATAAATCATCTCCTCTCTGAAAGAGTTTTGATATCCACTTGATGCTTTTGGATTTCTTTGTGTATCTGGCCAATGAAATCTTCATCTTTACCGATTTTCCAGATTAAAAAACCAGTTCCCTTGGAACTTTAACTGGCTATCCCCAGAGAGGCAGAGAGAGAGGGAGAGAGACAATCCCAAGCAGGCTCCATGCTATCAGCACAGAGTTTGATGCAGGGCTCAAACCCACAAACCACGAGATCATGACCTGAGTGTAAATCAAGAGTCAGACACTCAATGGACTGAACCACTCAGTCGCCCCTGACTTTTACTATTTTATTTTTTTTTAATTTTTTTTTAACGTTTATTTATTTTTGAGACAGAGAGAGACAGAGCATGAACGGGGGAGGGTCAGAGAGAGAGGGAGACACAGAATCTGAAACAGGCTCCAGGCTCTGAGCTGTCAGCACAGAGCCCGACGCGGGGCTCGAACTCATGGACCGCGAGATCATGACCCGAGCCGAAGTCGGCCGCTTAACCGACTGAGCCACCCAGGCGCCCCGTGACTTTTACTGTTTTAAAACTCATATTCATTAAATAAATAATTATTGAGTCCCTACTATGTGCCAGCCACTCTATAGGTTTTGAGAATACAGCAATGAACAAAATGGACAAATATTCCTGCCTTCATGGAACTTGTGTTTTCAAAGGAGAGGGCAGAAAAGAAATAAGTAAAATAAGTAGGTTGGATGGTGATAAGCTCTGAAGTGTTCAAATAGATCAAGGAAGAGATATAAGGACTACGCAAGGTTGGACTGCAATGGAATATAGAATGCTCAGTAGGTCTCACTTGAGCAAAAATCTTTAAGAGGTGAAGGAGTAAGTCATTTGGATACTGAGTGTGATAGATTTTGTGACTGTAATAATTCCTCTCATCCAGTATGTTCTTTTTGTAATGTGACTTTGCTACTCTTCCGATCAAGAGGTAGAGTTGTCCCCTCTCTTTTCCAATCTGGGCTGGTCTTGTCATTTGCTTTAACTAACAGAATGGGATAAGAACTATTTGTAAAACCATCAATGCTAGGCCTTAAGAGATCTCACAGCTTTTGTTTTAGCAGTTAACCTCTTAGTACATGGTTGCTATTTAGAGAAGTCTAAACTCTCCAGCTGGAAAAAAAGACCATGAGGAAAAGAATTAAGGTGCCCCAGTCAGCAGCCAGTGCCAAGGCTCCAGTCATGTGAGTGGTGCCATCTTGGATACTCCAGATCCAGTCAAGCTGCCCAATCTGACACCATGTGGAGCAGAGATGAGCCTTCCCTACTGAATTCTGCCCAAAGGACACAGACAAAAAAAGTAAATCTATAGAATAATTATAAATCATGTTAGATTCTACAAAGGAAGCAAACAAGAGGATAAGAAGAGTGACATAGGGGACATACTTTAGAGGCACTAGCCTGGGACGTCATCTCTAAGGGGTTGACATTTGAGTTCACACTTAAAGGACACAAAGGAATGGTGGTAATAGTGTACAAGGCAGAAGAAACATCAAGTTCAAAGACTTTGACTCAAAGAGGGAACTTAAGTGTGTTTCAAACACTTAAAGAAAACCAGGGAAGCTAAAACAAGGAAGATGAGGCCAGAGAGGCAGACAGAGACTAGATTGCATAAGGTCTAGCCAGGTGGTCAAGAATTTTTATTTCTTTTTCCCTAGGTGCACCGAAGGTTTTAAAACAATGTATTGGTGTGATCTTTCATTTTGAAATGGTCACTTTTGCTGTTGTGGGAGAAAGGATTAGAGGGGGAGAAATGCAAGTGGAGAAATTCGGTCATATTGCAATCTAGGCTAGCCTTGAAAGTAGCCAGGTTACAGTGGTGACAACGAAGATGGAGAAGTGTGGCTAACTTTCAGATATGTTTTGAAGAAACAGCCTGCTGATGAGTGAGACATGAAGCACAGGATAAGAGAAAAGGAAGAATCAAAGATGACATAGATTTCTGGTTTAGGCAAAGGAGTGATGGTGGTGCTCTCTGCTGAATGTAAGGAAACGATTAGGAGAATCCAGTCTTCTGTTTTGGATATGTAAAATGTGGTATATTTGCATGATATCTGTATATAGGTGTCAAGTGGACAACAGGAACCCATAGGAGAACTCCTAACTGGGAGATTTATTTGGGGGTTGCCAGGAAAAAAGGGCACTTAGAGTTAGGGGAATGGCTGAGATTACCCAGTGAGAGAATATAGCATGAAATGGGAAGAAGGTATAAGACAGATCACCGAAGAATATCAATATTTAAAAATTAACTAAAGGAAGAACAGATAGCAAAACATAGTGAATGGTGGCCAAGAAGTTAGGAGGAAAACCACAAGACTGTGGTGTCAAGAAAGGCAAGAGAGAAATGTATTTCAAGTGGAAGGAGTGGCCAACAGTGCTAAATGTTGCTGACAGCATGAGTAAAATGAGGACAGGTAAGTGCCTATTACATTTGGCAATATCTAGGTCATTGGTGACAAGAGCTGTTTTGGTAGAATGGTAGAGGTGGAGGTCTGATTGCAATGGATTGAGGATTGAATGGGAAGGCAAGAAGTGGAGACAGCATATGTAGAGAGCTGTATATATGAAAAGTTGGCTATCAACAGGAATAGATAAACGGGATGGGAGTTGGATATATGGACAAGGGAGAATGTATATTTTTAAGATCAGCAGTATTAGAACACACTTGATCTTTGATGGAAATGATCCTAAGGAGAAGTAAAGATTGGTGTTGCAGAAGAGGAAGGAGATAACTGAAGAAGATTCCTTGAGGTAAAGAAAAGGGACAGGATTCAGAGCACAATGGATGGACTTGAGTGCCCTTTCAAAGTTTAAGTCTGCAAACTTAAAGCAAAACTGATCAACTTAGTCATGTGATACCCCCCTGCACTATTCAGCCGCCTGCTTGGGTGAAGTCTCCAAGAAGGCAAATGGCAGAGGTCATTCGAGATTGGAGTTTGGCCAGAAAGAGAGTTTCAACAGAGGGAGAGATGACCAAGGGAATTGACCGTATTTGCAAGGATGAAACATGGATTCAGGACTGGCTAAGGAATGAAATAAAGTCAGAATGGAGGCTGATGGATATTGTGAAGAGTGATGGCCAACAGATAGGAGGTCTTGGAGAGGGTGTGTGTGTGTGTGTGTGTGTGTGTGTGTGTATCGGTGGTAAGGATGGTTGGCAGAGGAGTGTGACATTTCAAATAAAAATGGCAGAGGTAGTAGGATGTTGGTGATGATAATGTCCAGGGGTAGCCATAGGAATAGGTGGCTGAGTTGGAATGAAGGAAAAAAAAAAAAAGCATGGGAGATGGCTAGGTCGAGGAACTGAGAATCTGGTGGTTCATCCATGTGAATGCTGAAGCACTAGCTTTGTGGAGTAGGAGGACAACATCATCTACTGAGTGTGAGTCAATCAGTGTGTTTGCTCTTTTCCAAAGAAGCTGGTTTTTGTGTTTGGACTCTAACTACTCTGAACCTCAGCTGGACCCTCTGCAATACTGGGTAATTCACCATTTCCCTAATTAGCTCCCTCTCTCATTCCTCAGAACAGTTATTTTGGCTATATACTACTTTCTGAAGTAAGTACCTCTCTCCTCACGCTTTGTGCATGACTTTGCTTCCTACCATCAAAGGCCATCGGCTATCAGGAGGGCAATCTCTCACACCAGCTCCTTACATACAAACTTACTTATATATGCACAATACCACCGTTTCTTCCTTAAGTGGGATCTAATCTGTTCTCCTAAGACTAATGCACCATCAATGTGGAGCTCCACAAATGTGCCCCATGCCAGCAACATCCCCTCTCTTCTGTATCTTTACCCTATTTCTACTCAATGTTTCCCCTGAGGATCTGAACTGGCACATATCTGTCCCATCTGTATAACAGCAGTGGCTGCAACCATTACCACCACTGTCCTTCATCTGGGCTTGTCCTCACGGGCAAACTCATTGAAAGTAAAGTAAAACTGGGCGCCTGGGTGGCGCAGTCGGTTAAGCGTCCGACTTCAGCCAGGTCACAATCTCGCGGTCCGCGAGTTCGAGCCCTGCATCAGGCTCTGGGCTGATGGCTCAGAGCCTGGAGCCTGTTTCCGATTCTGTGTCTCCCTCTCTCTCTGCCCCTCCCCCGTTCATGCTCTGTCTCTCTCTGTCCCAAAAATAAATAAACGTTGGAAAAAAAAATAAAAAAAAAAAGAAA
>NW_024420499.1:6913081-6935733 GCF_014898765.1 Herpailurus yagouaroundi | reverse complement strand
CTAGTGGAGAAGGCATAGCTGTCTCCACTTCTTCATCTCAGAATCACTTCTTTATTTCTCTTTTAATTCTTTATCATCTTGATCTAATTTCAAACTTACAGAAAACTTGCAATGAGATTTAAAGAAAAACTCATTTTGCCTTTTACCCAGATTCCCCAAATGTTAACATCTTAACACATTTCTTCATCCTTTTCTCTCACCCCCAGCTCCTCCTCCTTCATTCCCCCCTCCCTCCCCCCCTCTGTTTCTCTCTCTGTCTCTCTCTTTCACACACACACACACACACACACACACACACACACACACTCTTTTATTCTGAACCACTTGAGAGTAAGTTGCAGGCATGATGCTATTTACCTTTGATACTTCAGAATATATTTTCTAATAACAAGGACATTGTCTTACACAACCGAGGCATGATGATCAAAATCAGGAATTTACTAAGCTACAGACCTAATTCCTAAATCAGTTTTCACTGAATGTGTTGACTCAGTGATGTCCTCTATAGCAAGAAATTTTGGTTCATGAGTAGCACTCAGCTTTCATGTCTCTTAATCTGAAATAGTTCTACAGTCCTGTGCTTCCTGACGTTGTCCATTTTGCAGAGTATGCACCAGCTATTTTATGGAGTGTCTTTCCATGTGAGAGTATCTGCATTTTCCTCATGATTAGATTCAGATTATGCACTTGTGGAAGGAACGTCACAGAAGTGCTATCTCCTCAGGATGTTGATTTGACCTGTTGCTGGTCACGTTAACTTTGATCACTTGGTTAAGATCCCATTTGCTGGGTTTCTCCATTATAAAGTTACTATATTTTTTCCTATTCTACTAATAGATATCTAGTAGGGAGACACTTCAAAACTCTATATAAATATCTTTACTCCTCAAACTTTCTTCTGCTAGTTTTGGAATACACTGATGACTCCAAACAAGTGGTGGCCAAATGCTCTCCCCCCCTGCTAATTTTACCAGTTCTCCTACATTTTTTAAAAAATGTTTTTTATTTATTTTTGAGACAGAGCATGAGCAGGGGAGGGGCAGAAAGAGAGGGAGACACAGAATCTGAAGCAGGCTCCAGGCTCTGAGCTGTCAGTACAGAGCCTGGCACAGGGCTCGAACCCACAAACTGTGAGATCATGACCTGAGCTGAAGTCAGACGCTTAACCAACTGAGCCACCCAGGCACCCCTCCTACATTTATTATTATTGTAAAGATGACCTTTCTGTTCTCTTCCATTTGTTTATTTCTATCTGTGTGAACTTAAAGATTCCTATATTTTGCAAAAGTTTATCATCTTTTATTATGATACTTTATTTTAATGCTCAAAATTTCCAGATTTGGCCAGCAGAAGTCTCTTCATGCTGGCTATAGTATCAATTTGACATGCTCCTATCACTCCTTGAGTAGTTTGTTCCTTTTTTTCACAAACAAGATAGTCCCAGCTCATCTTACTCCTTATCCTAGTCCTGAAATTAGTCATATCTCCAAGGAATCTTGTTCCTTTTGGTGAAGAATGTCATTTAAGAATGAAGATCTGGGTGTTTATTGTGCTCATTGCCTGTAGAGCATCACAGAACTATGAAATAGATGTATGTATATACACCTACACACATATGTATATGCATATAATGTGCATAAATGAATACCTGCATTGCAGCTAGATCTATTTCTGTATCTATATTAAAAACCATAAAAGCACACTGGTGGTTCAATTCCAATTCAATACCACAGAATTCATTCTGTCCTTCTCCTTTTCCATATTTTAATTTTCTTCACCAACAGTAAGATAATCTGACTCCCATTATCCACAATATATTATAATCACTTCTTTATGTACTATACTTTGGCTTTGGTTCTACCAATTTGCCAAAATTATTCTTGCCAAGGACACAAATTTTTGTAATTGCTAAATCCAAAGCTTACTCTCGTCCTGATCTTCCTTGATCTCTCCTGTGTGTCTGACTGTGTTGAAACTGCTCCTTCTTTCTTTTTTTTTTTCCTCTGGGCTGTGCAATTTGATTTCTTCTATTTTTTGATAGAATATATATCTAGAACATATAAGTGTAGATTCTTATCCCTTCTTCCATAGAGCCAATGTACATATTCTTAAATATTAGACAGCCTGCAGAATTGGGGAAAGGTTATGAACCACTCGAATTTGCTAGTAATTCTGATAATCCCGAGTATGAAGTCAGTCTCCAGTTTTTGGGAATATGGAAAACCCCAAGATAGTAGTTGTGTTTATAGTATTGGTTTAAGAAGGTACATATTGGGGTAAAGATTCCAGAACCCCAGGAGCCCATAGTCCATGTTGTGGGGATCTCAGCTCATGGGTATCTCCTTACTTTCAAGTCTCAAGGCTTCAGGGTTATGTCAGGACTAGGCCAGAACTCAGGAGACTTTTGTGGTTTGAAGTGTTGCTGAGTCTCCTCTCAGTTTTAAGCTAGAAGTTTCCTGGAGGAGGCTGGTTGGCATGGGGCCTGTTTGCTTGAGAGTTGTCATCCTATGTGGGCCTGAGTGTCTGCTGAGCTGGCAAGTGTGTTGAATCATCAAAACCAAAGCCCTTAATGATAAGTGACGATGAGCATCTTTTCATGTGTCTGTGGGCCATCTGTTTGTCTTCTTTGCAGAAATGTCTGTTCATGTCTTATGCCCATTTTTAATTGGATTATTTGTTTTTTGAGTGTTGAGTAAAAAGTTAAAAATAGAACTATCTTATGATCCAGCAATCACACTACTGGATATTTCCCCAAATAATATAAGAAAACTAATTCAAAGGGATACATGCACTCCTATGTTACAGCAACATTATTTACTCTCTCTCTCTCTCTCATACACACACACACACACACACACACACACACACACACACACACCATCACACCATGGAATATTATCCAGCCATAAAAAGGAATGAAATCTTGCCATTTGCAATGACATGGATGGAGCTATAACAGAATGCTAAGCAAGATAAGTCAGTTAGAGAAAGACAAATACCACATAATTTCACTCATATGTGGAATTTAAGAAATAAAAAAAAAACAAGCAAAGGGAAAAAATAAGAGTGAGACAAAGCAAGAAAAAGACTATTTTTTAAATTTAATTTATTTATTTTTAAGAGAGAGAGAGAGACAGAGAGTGAGAGGGAGCAGGGGAGGGGCAGAGAGAGGGAAAGACAGAATCCCAAGCAGGCTATGTGCTGTCAGCATAAAGCCTGATGCGGGGCTCAAACTCACAAACTGTGAGATCATGTCCTGAGCCAAAATCAAGAGTCGGACACTCAACCAACTGAGCCACCCAGGTGCCCCAAGAAACAGACTCTTAACTATAGAGAACAAACTGATGGTTACCAAAGGGGAGGTGGGTGGGAAGATGGGTTAAACAGGTGATAGGGATTAAGGAGTGCAATTGTAGGAATGAACATAGGGTGTTATATGAAAGTGTTGAACACTATATTGTACATCTGAAACTAACACAACACTCTGCGCTCAAACAAACAAACAAACAAAAAAACCAAAACCAAAGCCCTCAAGTTACTGTACTTCCCACAGGGGCATAATATCTGACAAGACTCCTCAGTATTTTCACTCTGGCCCTGATCTTCCTTGACCTCTCCTCTGTGTATGACTCTGCTGAAACTCCTCCTTCTTGAAACTCACCACTTCCTTAGTGCAGTAGGTAAAATAATGCCCCCCACAAAGATGTTCAAGTTCCAATTCCTAGAACTTACGAATATATTGCCTAATATGGAAAAAAGGACTTTGCAGATGTGATTGAGTTAAGGATCTTGAGATGGGGAGGTTATCCTAGATTGTTTAGATAGACCCAATGTAATCAGAAAGTTCTTTATAAGAAAGAAGGAGAGCAGTTAGAAAAGATGATGTGATGACAGAGGCAGAGATAGTGAAGGAGACAATACTATGCTGCTCTCTTTGAAGATGGAGGAAGTGATCATGAGCCAAGGAATGTAGGTGGTCTCTCAAAGCTGGCAAAGGCAAGCAAATGGATTGTTCCCTAGAGCCTCTAGAAAGAACCGGCCCTGTTGACATCTTAGCTTTAGCCTAGTGGAATGGATTTTATTTTTTTAATTTTTAAAAAAATGATTTATTTTTGAGAGAGAGAGTGTGCATGAGTGGGGGAGGGGCAGAGAGAGAGAGGGAGACACAGAATCTTGAGCAGGCTCTGGGCCTTAGCACCAAGCCTTATGATGCGGGACTTGATCCCACAAACTATGAGTTCATGACCTGAGCCAAAATCAAGAGTCGGATGCTTAACCAATTGAGCCACCCAGGCACCCCAAGACTGATTTGAGATTTCTGACCTCCAGGGATATAAGATAATAAATGTGTTGTTTGAAGGCACTGAGTTTGTGGCAGTTTGATAACTAACAGAATAAAAATAGAAATCCCCTCCTTATGTGCAAGGGATATATTCAAAGAGCCCCAGTGGATGCCTAAAGCCACAGATAGTACTAACTCTTACATTTACTGATTTTGCCTATACCTACATACCTAGGATAAAGTTTAATTTATAAATGAAGTACAGTGAGAGTAACAACAGTAACTATTAAGAAAAAAGAACAATTACAGCAACATACTATAATAAAAGTTATGTGAATGTGGTCTCCCTCTCAAAATATCTTATTGTTCTGTTCTCACCCTTCTTCCTGTAATGATGTGAGATGATAACATGCCTATGTGATGAGATGGAGTGAGGTGAATGAAGTAGGCTTTGTGACATAGCATTAGGCAACTATTGACTTTCTTTCTGACTGTATGTCAGAAGAGGGAACATATGCTTCTGGACTGTGGTCGAAATAGCAGAAAGCAAAACCACAGATTGGGGGGACTACTATACAATACAATAGCAATAGAAAATGAATACACTTAGCTCCATGACACTACACTATCCTTCTTTTTTTACCACTCAGGCTGCTCCTCTTCTCTCCTTCCTGGGCTCCTTCCCTGGCACCTCTTCCTCTGCCATTCCTTAAATGTTGATGTTCCTCAGGGCTCTGTCTCCAGCCCATCTCTTCCTGGGTGTACTTATCTGTTCCCATAATTTCATCATTCATGCTCATGATTTCCACACCCATGTCTTCAATCCTTATCTGAGCTCCTCATCTGCCCAGCCATTTGTCTACTCAATTATTCTGCCTTGTTATTCCACAGACTCCTCCAACTCAGCATGTCCCAAACTGATCTTATTATTCTCCCCCAACATTTCCCCATCTACATTTTCCCCCAAAGTCTGATCCTCTTTCTGTATTCCCTCCCCAGATAGTGACACCACCATCCCCCAGGTACCCAGTCAGACTGACCTGACTCACCCTTCTTCATTTATTTTGTCACAAAGTTCTACTCAAAGTTCTAAATCTCTTTTATATCTGTGTTCTTTTTATCCTCTTTATCTTTCTTTTTTTTTAAGTTTGATTGTTTGTTTGTTTGTTTTGAGAGAGAGTGAGCAGGGGAAGACCAGAGAGAGAGAGAGAGGGAGAGAGAGAATCCCAAGCAGCCTCCACACTATTAGCACAGAGCCCGATGCGGGGCTCGAATTCATGAACTCTGAGTTCATAACCTGAGCCGAGATCAAGAGTCAACTGACTGAGCCACCCAGGCGCCCCTCCTCTTTATTTTTCTTAATACATTTTAGTTGTTTCCAACAGCTGTTCTGCTTCAGTCTCAACCCTTTTGGGTCCACCCCTCTCATAGCTACCTGAGTAACTTTTCTAAAATGCAAATTTCATCGTGGTGGTCCCCTATCAAAAACCATTCAGAGGTTGCCCACAGCTTCTGGGTAATATCCATATATTCCTTGGAATGTTGCATAGAGTCCTTTGTGATCTACTTTCAGACTATCTCATCAGCCTCTTCTCTTTATTCTACTCTACACCCAACCTATCTGCCTACAATATTATCCATTCATTGCAGTTACCATATTCTCTTTGCCATCTTTCTGAAATGCCCTTTTTACACTGAATAATGTCTACACTGCTTTTAAGACTCATCTTCCCCTGACTGCCCTCCTCTCACTTCCACTGCCTATTAGGAACCCATCCTATATGCTTTATAGCAGCTTGTAGTTCTCATATTTCAGTACTTTGTCACACGTTATTGTAATTGTCTGTTCACTTGTATTTCCCCTACTAGACTGTGGACTCTTTGAGGACAAGGACTCAGTATACATCAAAAAAAACAAAAACAAAAACAAACTCTCATCCATAAAAGAAATGAAATTCTGCCATTTGGAACAACGTGGATGGACCTAGAGGGCATTATGCTAAGTGCAGTAAATCAGAGAGAAAAAGGCAAACATCACATGAGAGAAAAAGGCAAGTATCACATGATTTCACTTACATATGGAATCTAAAAAAACAAGACAAATGAACAAACCAACAAACCAAACAGACCCTGAAATACAGAGAACAAACTGGTGGTTGCCAGAGGGGAAGTAGGTAGGGGGATGGTGGAAATAGATGAAGGGGATTAAGAAGTAAAACCTTCCAGTTATAAAATAAATAAGTCATGGAGATTAAAGGTACAGCATAGGGAAAGAGTCAATAATATTGTAGCAATGTTGCATGGTAGACAGGTGGTGACTACACTTACCATGGTGACCACCAAGTAATATATAGGATTAATACATTGTAATTAATACAATGTAATTAATACATTGTACACTTGAAAGTAACATAACATTGCATGTCAATAATATTTCAAAAATAAAGAAAAAGAAAAAAACATAGACTCTGGTATAATGAATATGATTTACATATGACAGTAGTGAAAACCAATTAAATTGGTTTAAT
Source organism: Herpailurus yagouaroundi (assembly GCF_014898765.1). NCBI lineage: Eukaryota > Metazoa > Chordata > Mammalia > Carnivora > Felidae > Herpailurus > Herpailurus yagouaroundi. The sequence goes on along the minus strand of NW_024420499.1, from coordinate 6,928,923 downwards.
TGCTTTTGTGACCTTTGTAGTCACAGGTATGTATCTTATTTTATTGTGTGTGTCTATATATACACACAATGACAATTCCTTGAAATAAAATGTAAGATTTATATATCAACCATCCATGTATTTTTATATATTTGCTAATCTTCTCATTCTGTCCATGTGGACTTCATTTTCATTCCTCAAAGCTTATATTTCCTCAGAAGAAAACTTACAGTCCCTTCTATTTTTTAAAGTTTATTTATTTATTTGGAGAGAGAGAGACAGAGACAGAGACAGAGAGAACAAGCAGGTGAGGGGCAGAGAGAAGGAGAGACAGAATCCGAAGCAGGCTCCACACCATCAATGCAGAGCCTGATGTGGGGCTTGAACCCACAAACTGTGAGATCACAGCCTGAGCTGAGATCAAGAGTCAGACACTCAACTGACTGAGCCACCCAGGCACCCCTTCAAGTCCCTTCTAAATGACTATCTTCAATGAACAGGCAAGTAATTTTCCACAGATTCACATACCTGAGTTCTTCATCCTCTCCTGTGAACTTATCAGGAATTAGAGAATCTGAGAGTTGAAAAAGATTTTTATAGGTTTCATTTTCCAGTACTTCCCATCTCTGGTAGCTCATCCAAGGGAGCCTGTACATATACAGACTTGCAGGTCCATCCTAGAGGTACAATGCAGTATAATCAGAGATCAGTTTAGAAACTTTGATGGGGTCTAGTCATCTTGCCAGTGCCTAAATACCCTGGATAGCAGTACAGGATATACAATTCTTCTTAAACTTTAATGTAGAATTTTACTCAGTCTGGGTAGGGGTCCTGAAGTTCTGCATTTCTAGGAAACTCTCCTATAATACTATGCTGCTGGTCCTCGGCCCACACTTTGAACATCAAGGGCCTTAAAAGCACAGAGCAGTGGAGGGGCTCCTGGGTGTCTCAGTGTGTTAAGGACCTCATTGGGCTGTGGTGGAGATTTTTTTTAGGTATACAAATTGACACAGATAGATTCTTTTGAAAATTTGAGCAATCCAAACAAATTGAACTTTCTCCTCATCTTGATTTTGAAGACTAATTCGAAGAGAACATCTTTTAACAGTACTGTGCCTTCTCATACAAGAATATGTCACTTTTTATTTGTCTTTTTTTAATGTGTTATGAGACATTAAATGAGATAATGCTTTAAAAGCACTTAGCATGGTTCCTGGATGTTGTAGTCCTCAGTACTTAGTAGCTGGTAACTTCTCTCTCTCTCTCTCTCTCTCTCTCTCTCTCTCTCTCTCTCTCTTTAAATATTTGCTTATGGAGGGGTGCCTGGGTGGCTCAATCAGTTAAGCATCTGACTCTTGATTTTGGCTCAGGTCATGATCTCACCGTTCTTGAGTTCGAGGCCCACATCAGGATCTGCCCTGACAGAGTGGAGTATGCTTGGGATTCTCTCTCTTTCTCTCTGCTCCTCCCCTGCTTGCTCTCTTTCTCAAAACAAACAAACAAACAAACAAACAAACAAACATAAAAAGATTTGCTTATGGAAAATTTCAAACACATACAAAGTAGAGAGGATAGTATAAGTGAACCTCCATGTATCCATCTCCCAGTTTCAACAATTATCAACAAATGGCCAGTCATGTTCCATGTGTATACCAACTCATTTCTCCCTCCTCTGGATTATTTTATTTTATATAAAAAATTTTTTAATGTTTATTTATCTTTGAGAGAGAAAGAGAGAGAGAGAGAGAGAGAGAGAGAGAGAGAAAGAGAGAGAGAAAGCAAGGGAGAGGCAGACAGAGAGGGAGACACAGAATCCGAAGCAGGCACCAGGCTCTGTGACATCAGCACAGAGCCTGACACGAGGCTCGAACTCACGAACCATGATATCATTACCTTAGCTGAAGTCAGATGCTTAACTGACTGAGCCACTCAGGCACCCCGTGGGTTATTTTAAAGGAAATACTAAACACCCATATCATTTCCTCCATAAATACTTCAGTGTGTATTACTAAAAGATAAGACCTCTCTCTCTCATTGTGACCATTATGCCATTATTCTCACCTAAAACTGTAACACAAAATCCTTAATATAATCAAATGCCTAATCATCATTCAAATATCTCCAGTGATCTCATAAGCATGTTTTTGTTTTTTTTTTAATTTTTTAAAATGTTTATTTTTGAGAGAGAAAGATAATGTGAGCAGTGGAGAGACAGAGAGAGAGAGAGAGGGAGACAGAATCTGAAGTAGGCTCAAGGCTCCAGCTGTCAGCGCAGAGCCTGATGTGGGGCTTAAACCCACGAACTGTCAGATCATGACCTGAGCTGAAGTCAGATGCTCAATCAACTGAGCCACCCAGGTGCCCCACATAAGCATCTTTTTGAAGTTGGCTTGTTAAAATCAGGATATGAATGGAAGTTGTATTATTAGTAGTATTATTACTATTATTATTTCTGTCTCACAAATATCAAGGCTGGACCTTCAGTGATGGGGAGCTTATCAGCTCCCACAGCAGCTCATTTTACCTTTGGATAGCACGACTACTAGGTTTCCATTCAACATAAAAAAGTACTTCTGTCTCTCTGTTCTTTCCACTGGGTCTTTACACAGGACAAATCTACTCCCTCTGCTCCATGACAGCTTGTATTAGTGTCCTGTGGCTGCTGTGACAAAGTACCACAAACAAGGTAGCTTTAAACAACAGAAACTTATATCTCAGTTCTGGAGACTAGACATCTGAAATCAAGGTCCTTGCAGGGCTGTTTTCTTTGAAGGCTCTAGGGTAGAATCCCTCCTTGTCTCTTCCAGATTCTGGGGGCTCCTGTTCTTTGGCTTGTGGAAGTGCAACTCCAATCTTGAGCTCTGTCTGCACATGGCTGTCTTTCCTCTGTGTCTGGGGCCAGATTTCCCTCTTCTTGTAAGGACATTGGTCATATTGGATTAAGCAGGCCCCTCATGCTAATATGACCTCATCTGAACTAGTTGCATCTGCAAAGACTCCATTAAAACTTAAGGCCATGGGCGCCTGAGTGGCTCAGTCGGCTGAGCATCCAACTGCGGCTCAGGTCATGATCTTGCAGTTCATGGGTTCAAGCCCTATGTTGGGCTCTCTGCTGTCAGCACAGAGCCTGCTTTGGATCCTCTATCCGTGCCACCCCCCCCCCCCACTCTCTCTGCACCTGCCCCTACTCATGCTCTCTGTCTCTAAAAAATAAATAAAAATTAAAAAAAAAAAACTAAGGCCACATTCTGACATTCCAGGGGTTAGGACTTCAACATACGTTTTGGGGGGGACACAATTCAACCCATGACAAACCACTTCAAATATTTGAAGTAAACCATCAAATCCCTTATAGTCTTCCTTTATCTGGGTTAAATCTTCCCTGTTCCTTCAGTCATTCCTGAGGTTCAGCTTTATTCTTTCCAAACTGCTGGCATTTATTGAATAATCCGATTTGACTCACTGATTGAAATGTTGTTTGAGCAGTTTGACCATGCAGAGTAGACCCACACTATTTCCTCCCTGGTTCCACATACTTGATTTCTATTCCTATAGCCTAGGTTTGAATTAGTACATTCCCTCCCCTCCCCTCCCCACCTCATCTCAGGCCATGTTATGTGTTCCCCTTCTGTTCTTTTGGTTTACCTCTACCATTGCACTTACCACACTATGTGACAATTATTTGTGTGAGAAAGTGTTAAGGGTGTTGTAAGTCAACTCAATGAGCTAACAGCATGTTATGGCCATAAAATAGCTGACTCATCAAACATTCATTGAAATTTTACTATGGGCCAGGCATGGTAATGGTGCAGTGGATACAATTTTGAATAAAGCAGAATCTTTGCCCTCAGGAAGCTCACAGTCTAAGGAGGGATACCAGCATATGAACAGACAAGAAAGACATGGCAGGATAAGTGTTGTGAGAGAGGCAAGTTCAGGATGCTTTGGAAGCATAGAGGAAAGATATCTAATCCAGCCCAGGATAGGGCATGTTAGGGGAATGCTTCCTTGAGGACATAATGCCCTGGGCCAAGTCTGAGAGGATGACAAGAAGTGTGCCAGGCAAAGGAAGAGTGAGCAACAGAGGAAATGAGCATCAAAGGAGAGGCTGCCTTGTGGGCAAAGACATAGAAATGTTTTGGGAACTTCAAAGTTGCAAGCTGTTTGGTATTGCTGAAATGTTAGCTGTGCATGAGACATGGTGGGGGATAGAGCTGGCAGGTTCGAGGAGATTCACCTGGTCCTGAGGTAGCTTGGAATCTATCTTATAGGCAATGGGATGTTACATGATCATATTTGCATTTTAAGAAGCTAATTCTGGTGGCTGTGTGGATAATTGGATACAGTTAAAACCTGAGGCAGGGAGACTAGCTACTTACTAGGTGTGTGATGAGTTGAGAAATATTTGAGAAATTCAACTCTCAAGATTGGGTCAGGGTTTCGCTTTCAGGGTAGTGAGAGAGAATGAGGAAACAGAAATGACTTTCAGGTTTCTGGTATGGCAGTGATGGGGTGATGCCATCATTTGAGACAGGGAATATAAAACATTGAATAGGGAGGTGCCTAGGTGGCTTAGTCAGTTGAACATTCGACTCTTACTTTCGACTTGGGTCATGGACTCAAGTTAGTGGGTCTGAGTCATGCATTGGGCTCTGCACTGATGGCCTGGAGTCTGCTTGGGATTCTATCTCTCCTTCTTTCTGCCCCTCACCTGCTTGTTCTCTCTCTCTCTCTCAAAATAAATAAATATCCTTTAAAAAATGAAAAGAAAACATTGAATAGGTTTGAGGAGGAGATACTGAGTTTGGTTTTGAACATTTTAAACTTGAGGTACCTGTGGAATTTTTCAAGACTTTGGGTAAAGTTCTGGCCTGGAAATATAGATTTGGGTGTTATCAGAATGAAGGTAAAATGGAAAAAATGGGAATGGATGGGGCCATCATGGAGAATTTGGAAAGTGGGGAGAACCAAGGACCGAGGATGAGATACTGGTCAACACCTACATGTTGATGGAGGAGGAGGATCATGCGAAGGACAAAGCAAGAATAGTTATAGAGGTGTGAAGGGAACTAGGAAAGTGTGGCGTCATGGAAACCAAAAAAAGAAAGAAAAGAGTAGCAGTGTTAAATGACACTAGAAGATCTAGTAAAATAAGGGTTCCAGGAAAGACCTTGTTTAATGCTTTTCTAAAAGCCAAAGAAATTCAAAATTCTCTTCCCATTTCCCTTTTCTCTGTACTGATTAGCCTCAATGAAGAAGAAAATCCGGTTCAATTGACTATTTGTAGTGAAAACTACCTCCCTTTAATAATCTGAGAATTCCAGAACTTTTATTCAGCAAATATTTATCGAGCACTTACTGTACACCAGGCATTATTCTAGACTTTGTTCTAGGTTTATCATTAGTAAACCAGACAGAAAAAAATCCCTGCTCTCATGGAGCTTATAACTGAGATGCACTATAGCTATGATTCTGAGTCCAATTCCAACATGTGGCAAGATATTTTCCCCCACACCACCAAGCGATTCTTGGTACACCATCAGCTGGGTATCCAATAATTCAACCCAATTCTGACACTATCTACCTAGATGTAGTGTTAGAATCCACTGGTTAAGGGCTCAGTCCTACAAGACTGCCCCCCACCACCCATTTCAGATGCCAATCACAAGGCCAGATTCTCCCATGTGCTTCAGATCCACCAGCTATAGATGGAGGTTCCAATAACCCTCTTCTTCAGTTCAATTAACTTGCTCAGAACTCAGAGAAACATTTTACTTACTAGATTACCAGTTTATTATAAAAAGATATAATTTAGGAACAGCTAGATGGAAGCGATGCCTAGGGCAAAGTATGTGGAAAGGGGTGCAGAAATTCTATGCCCTCTCCCATATCCCAATATCCCAGCATCTACATGTGATCACCAACCTGGAAGCTCTCCAAACCCAGTCCTTTTGGCTTCATTACATAGCCATGATCCATTAAATCACTGGCCATTGGCAATTGATTCAACCTCCAGCCCTTCCCCTCCCTGGACATCAGGGGTGTGGGGGAAGAGAAACTGAAAGTTACAACCCTCTGATCATGTGGTTCTTTCTCCTGGCAAGCAGTCCTCATCCTTAGGTGTGGTCCAAAAGCCACCTCATTAACATAACAAAAGACATATTTTTCTGCTTTCATCACTTAGGAAATTCCAAAGAGTTTTATGAACTTTGTGCCAGAAACAGGGACAAAGATCAAATTCATATTACTTTTTTAAAAATGTTTATTTATTTATTTTTGAGAAAGAGAGAGAGAGAGAGAGAGAGAGAGAGAGAGAGAGAGAGAGAGCACAAGCAGGGGAGAGGCAGAGAGACAGAGGGAGACACAGAATCCAAAGCAAGCTCCAGGCTCTGAGCTGTCAGTGCAGAGCCCCACTCAGGACTTGAATCCACAAACCATGAGATCATGTTCTGAGCCCAAGTCGGTTTCTTGACCCACTGAGCATCCCAGGTGCCTCCCCACCACTTTTTTTTTTTAAAGAAAAGCAATAGCTGCTTATATTTTATTATTTTTTTTTTCTTTTTTTTGAGAGAGAGAGAGAGAGAGAGAGAGAGAAAGAAAGAGAGGAAGACACAGAAACCAAAGCAAGCTCTAAGCCTTGATCTGTCAGTGCAGAGCCTGATGTGGGGCTCAAACTCAAGAACTGTGAGATCATGACCTCAGCCAAAGTCAGACACTTAACCAACTGAGCCACCCAGGTGCTCCCCCAATATGTATATCTTATAAATCACAATATCACAATAACATAATGCTTATGAGCTGGGTCTAAATCATGGAATCACTCTATGCTAACTATGTGACCACATGGATATATTACTTAATCTCACCCTTAGTTTCTTTATCTATAAAATAGGGAGATGAAGAATTATTGCCTAGAGGTTATTATTAAGATTAAGAGAACTAATGCCTGTAAAATGCTTTGAACAGTGTCAGGCAGATAATAAGAGCTCAAAAATGTTAGTTATTATTCTGGTGTGGAGAGGGCATGGAGACAAATCAATACACAACAAAATACGAGTTAGTGGTAAGTGCAATGGAAAGAAAGAAAATCAGAAGATTTTGTAACTTGTAGTTACTTTAGTTTGGAAGGTTTACTGTGAGACTATGATGTTTGAGCTAAATTCTGAACAAAAAGAAATTAGCTATGTAACAATCCTGGCAAAGTACACTCCAGGTTGACCAGTTATAGTCCTTGGGCCAAATCCAGTCCACAGCCTGTTTTTGTAAATAAAGCTTTACTGTTTATGCACTGTCTATGGCTGCCTTTGCTGGGAGCTGAGTAGTTGTGTCAGAGACCATATGGCTCACAAACCCTAAAACATTTACTGTTTGGCTCGATAGAGAACAAGTTTGCCCACCCCTGCAGATGCAAAGGCCCTATGCTGGGCTGAGTTTGGAGAGTTCAAGGAACAGAAAGAAATACTGATATAGGTAGTAGGAGTAGTAGTAATCTTGCCTCCAATCAATATTAAGCCCACTGGTCTGTAGTTTGAAAAATCCACCTTCTTTCCCTGTTTGAAAGCAGTTCATCTCTAGTCCTGGAGGATCTGATACCGGTGCTTCTCCCAGGTGTATGATTTCTCAATGACAGTAGTTCATCAATCTTATCTGCGCATTTCATTTGCGCATTCTAAGTAGCCTAGGGAGTGATTCATTCAGGCCTTATTTAATTTTTTTAATGTTTTTATTTATTTTTGAAGGAGAGAGAGAGAGACAGAGCATGAGCGGGGGAGGAGCAGAGAGAGAGGGAGACACAGAATTCGAAGCAGGCTCCAGGTTTTAAGCTGTCAGCACAGAGCCTGAAGCGAGGCTCGAACTCACCAACTGAAATCATGACCCAAGCCGAAGTCTGAGGCTTAACCGACTGAGCCACCCAGGTGCCCCAGGCCTTATTTAAAATTTGAATCTCGACTTCATTTCACTGATACCTTTGAATTGGAATTTATTGTCTTGGATATTAAGTTAATTCTTATTAAAGTCTCTTAAAATTTTTTTTGAGGCTTATTTATTTTTGAGAGAGAGAGACAAAGCACGAACGGGGGAGGGGCACAGAGAGAGGGAGACACAGAATCTGAAGCAGGCTCCAGGCTCTGAGCTGTCAGCACAGAGCCCGACGTGGGGCTCAAAATCACGAACCGTGGGATCATGACCTGGGACGCTTAACCAACTGAGCCACCCAGGCACCCCTGTTAATCTGTTATACAGGTATCACTGCTTTTTGGAAGTTCATGTTACACCATTTTGCATTCACAAAAGACTTCTGTTAGTATCTGTTTTCACTAATTAAAAAAAGAAAATCTGAAGAGGATTCTCCTTTTTACAAAAAGAGATGAAAATCGAAAACAGCGTTTAGTGTTTTGAAGTGAGCTCTTATAGAGGCAGGAAGCATCCTGAGCAGCAAGAGAGACGCTGCCTACCTAGCTCCTTCCCCTGGAACCACACTCAGTATCTCAGCATCAAGTTGCCATAGCTTTGAACTGGGTTTGTGAGTTTCTGTGTTTTATCTTGACTTATTTTTTAAAATGTTTTTTTTTTTTTTATTTTTGAGAGAGAGAGCCAGTGGGGAGGGGCAGAGAGACGGTGGGACAGAAGATCTGAAGCAGGCTCCACACTGACAGCAGAGAGTCCAATGTTGGGCTTGAACTCAAGCCAAAGTCGGACAACTGACTGAGCCACCCAGGCACCCCTATTGTGACTTATTTTGTGCATCTGTTAGCAAGATCCATTATCTTTTCTAAGGTATCAGAAAAGCCTAAGAGAGGTTATTTTGGGGGTCTCAAAAAATTTCCCTATAATTTAGTGCTAATTGCTTCTTTGCCACTGTCATTTGTTTGAAATTGCCATTTCAGCTTAAGAGAGGTTTCACAGGAACACTGTACCTTCAGATAGCAGGGGAGCCCTGTATATATATAACAACCTACATATCTATATCTATATATCTAAATCAACACCATTTTCAAAACTGTATTTTGAGAGAAGCTAGTGTCCTATGAGATATTAGTAAGTGAGAAGAATATAAAAGTTCCATGGTCAAACATATTTGGGAAATGTGAAATAAAGCTAAAATAGGTTTTATGTCTGGTAGGACTTCTTATTGATATGCTAATGTGTGCTGTGTCTCTGAAAAGGAGATTCAGGGCGCAGCATTTCCTAAATTTATTTGATCACATTCTTTTTTTTCTCAGAACACCAGTTAATATCTTGAGGGGCTCTAGTGTTTCTTGAGTCAGTTTGAAAATTGCTGGCATGTAGGCAGTCGAGGCCCTGAGTAATGTGTCTGGCCTCCTGGCATGAATTTGCTACAAATGTCCTAGTTTCTGCCAAGAGTTTCTTTCCATGTGTGATATTTTCATTTCAGACTGAAGATTGGGGTAATTCTGTGATTCTGTAGCAAAGATCATCTCTGGAGCACACTCTTTCCTGTTTATTGCCATTCATCCAGGAAATACTAGCACCTGCCATGAGCTGGGTAGTGTTCTAAGTGTTGGAGATACGCTAGTGATGGAGATAGACAAGGTTCTTGCTCTTGTGGAATGTATACACTAGTGTGTATGTATATGGAGGAGGGCATATAATAAACACATATGGTAATTTTAGCTAGTGATAAGTAACCTGAAGGAAATAAATAGGGTGTTGTATTAGAGAATAATGTGAAAGGGTTACTTTAGATAAGGTAGTCAGGGAGGGCTTCCCTGAGTAGGTGATATGTAACTTAAGAGAAGGAATTAGACAACCATGTGTTGAGTAGAAGGAAGAGTATCCAGCTGAGGGAAGAGAACATGCAAAGCTCCGGCGGTAGCCAAGAGCTTGTGGTTCAAGGCATGTCAGAGTGCCAGTGTGTTTGGACTACAGTAAGAACGAGAGTGGAATAAGATAAGGTTGGAGAGGTAGGCAGGGGTCAGCTAATGCCAAGTTTGATAGATCACAGTAAGCAATTTGAATTTTACTCTAATGGCAGAGAGGGGAGGGATTAAAATATTGGATTTCCATTTTAAAAAGATCACTCTAAGGGCACCTGGGTGGCTCAGTCGGTTAAGAGTCAGACTTTTGGTTTCGGCTCAGGTCATGATTTCGCAGCTTTGTGGGTTCGAGCCCCTTGTCAGGCTCTGCATTGGCAGCTCAAAGCCTGCTTGGGATTCTCTCTCTCCCCTCTCTCTCTGCTCCTGCCCCACCCAAGCTGTCTCTGTCTTTCTCAAAATAAATAAATAAATAAACTTAAAAAAAAGATCATTCTCGGGGTGCCTGGGTGGCTCGGTCGGTTAAGTGTCCGACTTTGGCTCAGGTCAGGATCTCATGGTTCATGGGTTTGAGCCCCTTGTCGGGCTCTGTGCTGACCGCTCAGAGCCTGGGGCGTGCTTTGAATTCTGTGTCTCCCACTCTCTCTCTGCCCCTCCCCTGCTCACATTCTGTCTCTCTGTTTCTCAAAAATGAATAAACGTTAAAAAAAAAAAAAAACAAGATCATTCTGGCCACAGTATTGATTGCAAGGAGTCAAAAGTGGAAGTGGGGAGACCAAAACAAGACTTGATGGATTGAATGCTGGGTGGTGGGGAGAGGAGAGGGTGGCAAGGGTAACATCCTAGGGTCCGGTGTTAAACAGCTGAGTGATGCCATTTACTGAAATGGGGAGGAGTAGAAACCAAGAGTTCTCCTTTAGTTACATTCAGTTACGAAGCATCCACATGGAGATGTAAAATAGCCAGGTGGCTAAGCAAGTCTGGACTCAAGGGAGAGGTGTGAGCTAGAGAGATAAAATGGGGATTGTACTGAAAACCATGGGATTAGGGAAGGTCACTAAGGGGGTGAGTGCAGAGTAAGAATAGGACCAAGGACGGAGCCTTGGGATAAACCAACCTTTGGAGACAGAAGACCAGGAGGAGGAGGAAACGACAGAGCCTAAGGAACAGGCAGCAAGATGGGGGAAAAATCAGGAGACTGTGGTGTCAGAAGTCAGACTCTAAGTGACCTGGTGTGGTGGTTAGGAAGGCATGGCCAGCGAGAACGTTTGGGCTAGGGCATGAAGACCCAGGAAAGACTCCAGGAAAATATTTGGCGATGTAGTGTGTATATCAAAGATATGTGTTTCTTGTAACAAACATCAATTTGGAGGAATTACAAAATTAAGAAAAAACAATACCAAATTATAGATCAAAGGAGAATAAGAAGTATCAGGAACATGCCATTTCTGCATGCTAGAAACCTAGTTATTTTGAATCACTGTTTCTTAAGCCATGGAATGCCCGGTTCACAACTAGTTTTAGAACAATGTCCTATTGATGGGCCTTTGCCAAGTACCTTTCTTCTCACCATCCTGTTAAGAGCTCCCTAGTTAGAAAAGCCTTTGGTAAACCTCTGGATTTCAGACAACTAGCTGCTTCTTTTGAGAGCAGTATGAAGGTTCCCTTCTGCAGAAGCAACAATTCTCTGGTGCAACAAAATCTCCGTTCTCTGTTTTTTTCCTTCTGAAACAGACCGGGCTCTGTGCTTCTCTCTGTAGAAAGTATCGGGAGCCATTCTGCCTCTCCCCCTCTCCAATTCTTAGCTGAAAAAAAAAAAGAGCCCATGAACTGTCCCTTTCATACTCTAGGACTGTGGTGTGGTGAGTCAGCTTCAGATTGATTCAATTAAACACCTCAAGCTGAATCTGTCAAACATCTTTTTCCCCCCCATGGGCCTGATTTATTTTGGTAATAGGATCAATGCATGTTATATACAAAGGTAACCATTATAAATAATTATAAACAAATAACTTCATCACATACTCACAGCCCATTTTGCATCTCCTGCCAGATACAAAACATGTACTTTAATACATTTACAGTGATAATTTGCATAAAACCACTGAACTTGGGGATAGATTCATAGCAGCTGCTTATGTGATGTGATTAGCAAAATCTCCCCCACCCCCTCATACCCACCCACACACACTATTAGTCATTCCTTTGAGTTAATACACTGAAGGCCTCTGTTAAAATTAAAACATTATCTAGTCATAGAGAGACAAACGAAGCTATTAACATTTAGCTCAAATTAGTCGATTGAAATCCTTAATCAGTAAGGTCTTTGGTGAAAGGGACCCAGAAGCTGTTTTCAGTTTTGACTAGGGAAAGGAAAGGTCCCAAATATGGGCCGCTGTCTGGGGAGGGGAGATAGGGTTCCAGCACTCTGTATAGAGCTCTGGTCAGTCAGAGGGACTAGCTTGAAAGCACTGGATACTCAGGTGGAGGGGAGACTGCTAAAAAGTGAAGGAGACAGCAGCCTCTGAAGAATGGTAAATGTCTTTATTGAAAGCAAATGTTCTCTTGGGGTGTCTGGGTGGCTTAGTCAGTTAAATGTCTGACTTTGGCTCAGGTCATGATCCTGTGGTTCATGTGCTCGAGTCCTGAGTCAGGCTCTGTGCTGATAGCTCAGAGCCTAGAGCCTAGAGCCTGCTTCAGATTCTGTGTGTCTCTCTCTCTCCTCTCTCTGCCCCTCCTCAACTCACCTTCTATCTCAAAAATAAATTAAACATTAAAAAAATTAAAAAAAATAAAAGCAAATGTCCTCTTTAAAGCTATTTATTTATTTTGATAGAGACAGAACGAATGGGGGAGGAACAGAGAGAGAGGGAGAGAGAGAATCCCAAGCAGGTTCCGTGCTGTCAGCACAGAGCCTAATGCAGGGCTTGAACTCATGAACCCTGAGATCACGACCTGAGCCAAAACCAAGAGTCAGATGCTTAACCGACTGAGCCACCCAGGTGCCCCAAAAGAAAATGTCCTCTTAATGACAGTCCTGGCAAGAGCTAGCTGGTTTTGTTCTGGGGTCTGTGACAAAGTAGTCACTTCGTGTTTTAGAAAATTCTCTAGCTCTCTGCAGAGATCATCCAGTGAGGTTAAAGAATTGTAAGGGATCGATTGAGTTCTGACTCAACCTGGGGTTTTTGTGAGACATAACCTAAAAAAAAATTTCACTACAGGGGCGCCTGGGTGGCTCAGTTGGTTAAGCGTCCAGCTTTGGCTCAGGTCATGATCTCACAGTTTGTGAGTTCAAGCCCTGCCCCAGGCTCTGTGCTGATAGCTCAGAGCCTGGAGCATGCTTCGGATTCTGTGTCTCCCTCTCTCTCTGTCCCTCCCCCACTCATGCTCTCTCTCTCTCTTTCTCTCTCTCAAAAATAAACATTAAAAAAATTAAAAAATTCTTTCACTATAAAAGAAATGTTCATTGTAGGATATTTAAGCAGTTAAAACATACATAGAATCAAACCTGAAAAATCCTCTCAATACCCCCTATAATTCCAGGCTCATGCTATTTGTAGCATGCTCTCAAGTTCTCTTCTATGCACTTACCCAGCATGTACATAGGTAGACCCTTGGACAACATAGAAGTTAGGAGCACAGAGTCCTGTGCAGTTGTAAATCCATGTATAACTTTTGACTCCCCCGAAATTTAACTAATAGTCTACTGTCAACTGGAAGCCTTACTGATAACATAAACCACCGACTAATGTATATTTTGTATGTTATTAGCGTTATATACTGTATTCTTTTTTTGTTCAACATTTTTTATTAAGTTTTTCTTTTAATTCCAGTATAGTTAACATACAGTGTTATATGAGTTTTGGGTGTACAATATAGCTGTATTTTTTTTTTTTTGAGAGAGAGAGAGAGAGAGAGAGAGACAGAGAGACAGTGTGCATGTGTGGGGGAGGGGCAGAGGGAGAGAGAGAATCCTAAGCAGACTCCATGCCCAGTGCCAAGCCCAAGTCAGGGCTCCATCTCATGAACAGTGAGATCATGACCTGAATGGAAATCAAGAGTCAGACACTTAACCAACCGAGCCAACCAGGTGCCCCAGCTGTATTCTTAAAATAAAGTAAACTAAAGAAAAGAAAATATAATTAAGAAAATAGTAAGGAAAATACATTAAGGTACTATACTGTAAAGAAATCTGTGTATAAGTGGACCCATGCAATTCAAGGTCAACTGTATATTTTCTTACACAAATACAACCATCTCTACCTGTTCTATATACCTCCTTGTTCTTCTAATTCAAAAAATTGTTTACTGTGGTAACATATGCATAACATAAAAGTTGCCATTTTAGCCATTTTTGGGTGTACAGTTCAGTGGCAGTTAGTACATTCACAATGCTGTATAAGCCCCACCACTATCTAGTTCCAGGACTTTCTCCTTTTTCCAAATAGAAACTGTGTAACCATTAAACAGTAACTCCCTATTCTCCCTTTCCTTAAGTCCCTGGTAACCTCTATTCTCTATTCTGTCTCTATGCAACTTGTTCCTTTAAAGTTGTTTCTAAAAAGGTAATACATGGACATTATTAAAAAAAATTCAAACACTACAAAAGGGCATATACAATGTTAAGTACTTCCTCCTATGCTTGACTCCCAGGAAATCAGTGTAATCAATTTTTTAGGTATCTTTCTGCAGAGTCTATGCATATATAAGCATACTTGGACATATACCCTCCCACTTTTTTTACACAGGAAGAGCAAACCATACATCACTTGCTTTTTTCATTTAACAATATTTGAGAGAGATAAATATATGAGATATATATTCTTGGGCACCTGGATGGCTCAATTGGTTGAGTGTCTGTTGATTTCGGCTCATGTCATGATCTCATGGTTCATGGGTTTGAGCCCCAGGTCGGGCTCTGCGCTGACACCGCAGAGCCTGCTAGGGATTCTCTCTCTTCTCTCTCTGCCCCTCCACTGCTCACTTGTGCATGCTCTCTCTCTCAAAATAAGTAAGCTGTAAAAATAAAAAAAATTCTTATTTATTCACTCCTCCATTAGGCTAGGATCAGTTTACTTCTGACTCAGCTTTTGAAAAAATAAATGTTTCATTGTGGCAAAAAACACAGAACATAGAATTCACCCTGTCAACAATTTCTTAGGGTACAGTACAATATTGTCAACCACGTGCACATTGTTGTGCAACAGATTCCCCAGAACCCTCTGGAACCCCGAATCCTGCATGATTGAAACTCTACATCCATAGAACAACAACCTCCTCACCACACCCACTGTGCTACTTTCAGTTTCTATGAGTTTATTTTAGATACCTCCTATAAGTGGAATCACGCAGTTTTTGTCCTTCTGTGACTGACTTGTTTCACTTAGCACATTATCCTCAAGATTCATCCATGTCCCAGCATATGACGGGATTTCCTTCTTTTTTCAGGCTGACTTGTATATGCCATATTCTTTTTTTTTTTTATTTAAAAAAATGTTTAAAATTTATTTATTTATTTTTGAGGGATAGAAAGACAGATAAAGAGAGAGTGTGTGTGCATGCATGTGGGGGAGGGGCAGAGAGAGGGAGAGGATCCCAAGCAGGCTCCACATGATCAGTGCAGAGCCAGATGCAGGGCTCAAAGTCAGGAACTGTGAGATCATTACCTGAGCCGAAATCAAAGTCAGATGCTTAACCGACTGAGCCACCCAGGAGCCCTTACATACCACATTCTACTGTACATATATACCACATTTTCTTTATCCTTTAATCTGTCCATGGACATTTAGGTTGCTTCTATCTCTTGTTTACTCTTAATAATGCTGCAATGAATGTGAGGGTGCGAATACCTCTTTGAGATTTTGCTTTCAAGTCTTTCAGATATATTTCCAGAGGTGGGATTGTTAATACATATGGTAGCTCTTTTTAATTTTTTGAGGAACTCCCATACTGTTTTCCATAGTGGCTGCACCATTTTACATTCCCACCAACAGTGTACAAAGGTTCCAATTTCTCCAGATCCTCAGCAACACTTATTATTTTCTGTTCAGTTGCTTTTTTTTTTTTTTTTTTTTTTAATTTTTTTTT